>NW_026707087.1:0-71751 GCF_024137745.1 Phymastichus coffea | reverse complement strand
GGTAACAGCGTGGCAGGGAATTCAGTTCGAGAGATAAAAAAATTACGGTTAAGAGTTTGGGGTTAGAGCGTGGCAGGTAAACAATCTCGAGGGTTAAGGAAATTGGGGTTAATAGTTTGGGGTTACAGAGTGGCAGGGAAACCAGTTCGAGGGATAAGGAAATTGGGGTTAAGAATTTGGGGTTAGAGCGTGGCAGGGAAACCAGCTCGAGTTTAAGAAAATTGGGGTTAAGAATTTCAGTTCGTGCGTGGTAGGGTAAGCAGCTCGAGGGTTAAGGAAATTGGGGTTAAGAGTTTGGGGTTAGAGCGTGGCAGGTAAACAATCTCGAGGGTTAAGGAAATTGGGGTTAATAGTTTGGGGTTACAGCGTGGTAGGGAAACAAGCTCGAGGGTTAAGGAAATTGGGGTTAATAGTTTGGGGTAACAGCGTGGCAGGGAATTCAGTTCGAGGGATAAAAAAATTACGGTTAAGAGTTTGGGGTTAGAGCGTGGCAGGGTAACCAGCTCGAGGGTTGAAGAAATAGGGATTAAGAGTTTGGGGTTATATCGTTGCAGGGAAACCAGCTCGAGGGTTAAAGAAAATGGGGTTAAGAGTTTGAGGTTACAGCGTGGTAGGGTAAGAGGCTCGAGGGTTAAGGAAATTGGCGTTAAGAGTTTGGGGTTACAGCGTGGCAGGGAAACAAGCTCGAGGGTTGAAGAAATAGGGATTATGAGTTTGGGGTTATATCGTTGCAGGGAAACCAGCTCGAGGGTTAAGGAAAATGGGGTTCAGAGTTTGGGGTTATAGTGTGGCAGGGAAAATAGTTCGAGGGTTAAAGAAATTGGGGTTAAGAGTTTGGAGTTACTGCGTGGTAGGGAAACAAGCTCGAGGGTTAAGGAAATTGGGGTTAAGAGTTTGGGGTTACAGCGTGGTAGGGAAACAAGCTCGAGGGTTAAGGAAATTGGTGTTAATAGTTTGGGGTTACAGCGTGGCAGGGAAACCAGTTCGAGGGATTAAAAAATTGGGGTTAAGAGTTTGGGGTTAGAGCGTGGCAGGGTATCCAGCTCGAGGGTTAAGGAAAATGGGGTTATGAATTTCAGGTCGAGCGTGGTAGGGTAAGCAGCTCGAAAGTTAAGTAAAGTGGGGTTAAGAGTTTGGGGTTACAGCGTGGTAGGGAAACAAGCTCGAGGGTTAAGGAAATTGGGGTTAAGAGTTTGGGGTTACAGCGTGGTAGGGAAACAAGCTCGAGGGTTAAGGAAATTGGGGTTAAGAGTTTGGGGTTAGAGCGTGGCAGGGAAACCAGCTCGAGGTTAAGAAAATTGGCGTTGGGTTCAGAATTTCAGTTCAGGCGTGGTAGGTTAAGCAGCTCGAGGGTTAAGGAAATTGGGGTTAAGAGTTTGGAGTTACAGCGTGGTAGGGAAACAAGCTCGAGGGTTAAGGAAATTGGGGTTAAGAGTTTGGAGTTACAGCGTGGTAGGGAAACAAGCTCGAGGGTTAAGGAAATTGGGGTTAATAGTTTGGGGTAACAGCGTGGCAGGGAAATCAGTTCGAGAGATAAAAAAATTACGGTTAAGAGTTTGGGGTTAGAGCGTGGCAGGTAAACAATCTCGAGGGTTAAGGAAATTGGGGTTAATAGTTTGGGGTTACAGAGTGGCAGGGAAACCAGTTCGAGGGATAAGGAAATTGGGGTTAAGAATTTGGGGTTAGAGCGTGGCAGAGAAACCAGCTCGAGGTTAAGTAAAGTGGGGTTAAGAGTTTGGGGTTACAGCGTGGTAGGGAAACAAGCTCGAGGGTTAAGGAAATTGGGGTTAAGAGTTTGGGGTTACAGCGTGGTAGGGAAACAAGCTCGAGGGTTAAGGAATTTGGGGTTAAGAGTTTGGGGTTAGAGCGTGGCAGGGAAACCAGCTCGAGGTTAAGAAAATTGGCGTTGGGTTCAGAATTTCAGTTCAGGCGTGGTAGGTTAAGCAGCTCGAGGGTTAAGGAAATTGGGGTTAAGAGTTTGGAGTTACAGCGTGGTAGGGAAACAAGCTCGAGGGTTAAGGAAATTGGGGTTAAGAGTTTGGAGTTACAGCGTGGTAGGGAAACAAGCTCGAGGGTTAAGGAAATTGAGGTTAAGAGTTTGGGGTTACAGCGTGGTAGGGAAACAAGCTCGAGGGTTAAGGAAATTGGGGTTAATAGTTTGGGGTAACAGCGTGGCAGGGAAATCAGTTCGAGAGATAAAAAAATTACGGTTAAGAGTTTGGGGTTAGAGCGTGGCAGGTAAACAATCTCGAGGGTTAAGGAAATTGGGGTTAAGAGTTTGGAGTTACAGCGTGGTAGGGAAACAAGCTCGAGGGTTAAGGAAATTGGGGTTAAGAGTTTGGAGTTACAGCGTGGTAGGGTAAGCAGCTCGAGGGTTAAGGAAATTGGGGTTAAGAGTTTGGGGTTACAGCGTGGTAGGGAAACAAGCTTGAGGGTTAAGGAAATTGGGGTTAAGAGTTTGGGGTTACAGCGTGGTAGGGAAACAATGTCGAGGGTTAAGGAAATTGGGGTTAATAGTTTGGGGTAACAGCGTGGCAGGGAATTCAGTTCGAGGGATAAAAAAATTACGGTTAAGAGTTTGGGGTTAGAGCGTGGCAGGTAAACAATCTCGAGGGTTAAGGAAATTGGGGTTAATAGTTTGGGGTTACAGAGTGGCAGGGAAACCAGTTCGAGGGATAAGGAAATTGGGGTTAAGAATTTGGGGTTAGAGCGTGGCAGGGAAACCAGCTCGAGTTTAAGAAAATTGGGGTTAAGAATTTCAGTTCGTGCGTGGTAGGGTAAGCAGCTCGAGGGTTAAGGAAATTGGGGTTAAGAGTTTGGGGTTAGAGCGTGGCAGGTAAACAATCTCGAGGGTTAAGGAAATTGGGGTTAAGAGTTTGGGGTTACAGCGTGGTAGGGAAACAAGCTCGAGGGTTAAGGAAATTGGGGTTAATAGTTTGGGGTAACAGCGTGGCAGGGAATTCAGTTCGAGGGATAAAAAAATTACGGTTAAGAGTTTGGGGTTAGAGCGTGGCAGGTAAACAATCTCGAGGGTTAAGGAAATTGGGGTTAATAGTTTGGGGTTACAGAGTGGCAGGGAAACCAGTTCGAGGGATAAGGAAATTGGGGTTAAGAATATGGGGTTAGAGCGTGGCAGAGAAACCAGCTCGAGGTTAAGAAAATTGGGGTTAAGGAAATTGGGGTTAAGAGTTTGGGGTAACAGCGTGGCAGGGAAATAAGCTCGAGGGTTAAGGAAATTGGGGTTAAGGAAATTGGGGTTAAGAGTTTGGGGTAACAGCGTGGCAGGGAAATCAGTTCGAGAGATAAAAAAATTACGGTTAAGAGTTTGGGGTTAGAGCGTGGCAGGTAAACAATCTCGAGGGTTAAGGAAATTGGGGTTAATAGTTTGGGGTTACAGAGTGGCAGGGAAACCAGTTCGAGGGATAAGGAAATTGGGGTTAAGAATATGGGGTTAGAGCGTGGCAGAGAAACCAGCTCGAGGTTAAGAAAATTGGGGTTAAGGAAATTGGGGTTAAGAGTTTGGGGTAACAGCGTGGCAGGGAAATAAGCTCGGGGGTTAAGGAAATTGGGGTTAAGGAAATTGGGGTTAAGAGTTTGGGGTAACAGCGTGGCAGGGAAACATTCTCGAGGGTTAAGGAAATTGGGGTTAATAGTTTGGGGTTACAGAGTGGCAGGGAAACCAGTTCGAGGGATAAGGAAATTGGGGTTAAGAGTTTGGGGTTAGAGCGTGGCAGGGAAACCAGCTCGAGGTTAAGAAAATTGGGGTTAAGAATTTCAGTTCGAGCGTGGTAGGGTAAGCAGCTCGAGGGTTAAGGAAATTTGGGTTAAGAGTTTGGCGTTACAGCGTGGTAGGGAAACAAGCTTGAGGGTTAAGGAAATTGGGGTTAAGAGTTTGGGGTTACAGCGTGGTAGGGAAACAAGCTCGAGGGTTAAGGAAATTGGGGTTAATAGTTTGGGGTTAGAGCGTGGCAGGGAAACCAGCTCGAGGTTAAGAAAATTGGGGTTAAGAATTTCAGTTCGAGCGTGGTAGGGTAAGCAGCTCGAGGGTTAAGGAAATTGGGGTTAATAGTTTGGGGTTACAGAGTGGCAGGGAAACCAGTTCGAGGGATAAGGAAATTGGGGTTAAGAGTTTGGGGTTAGAGCGTGGCAGGGAAACCAGCTCGAGGTTAAGAAAATTGGGGTTAAGAATTTCAGTTCGAGCGTGGTAGGGTAAGCAGCTCGAGGGTTAAGGAAATTTGGGTTAAGAGTTTGGGGTTACAGCGTGGTAGGGAAACAAGCTTGAGGGTTAAGGAAATTTGGGTTAAGAGTTTGGGGTTACAGCGTGGTAGGGAAACAAGCTCGAGGGTTAAGGAAATTGGGGTTAATAGTTTGGGGTTACAGCGTGGCAGGGAAACCAGTTCGAGGGATAAAAAAATTACGGTTAAGAGTTTGGGGTTAGAGCGTGGCAGGGTAACCAGCTCGAGGGTTGAAGAAATAGGGATTAAGAGTTTGGGGTTATATCGTTGCAGGGAAACCAGCTCGAGGGTTAAGGAAAATGGGGTTAAGAGTTTGAGGTTACAGCGTGGTAGGGTAAGAGGCTCGAGGGTTAAGGAAATTGGCGTTAAGAGTTTGGGGTTACAGCGTGGCAGGGAAACAAGCTCGAGGGTTGAAGAAATAGGGATTATGAGTTTGGGGTTATATCGTTGCAGGGAAACCAGCTCGAGGGTTAAGGAAAATGGGGTTCAGAGTTTGGGGTTATAGTGTGGCAGGGAAAATAGTTCGAGGGTTAAAGAAATTGGAGTTAAGAGTTTGGAGTTACAGCGTGGTAGGGAAACAAGCTCGAGGGTTAAGGAAATTGGGGTTAAGAGTTTGGGGTTACAGCGTGGTAGGGAAACAAGCTCGAGCGTTAAGGAAATTGGGGTTAATAGTTTGGGGTTACAGCGTGGCAGGGAAACCAGTTCGAGGGATTAAAAAATTGGGGTTAAGAGTTTGGGGTTAGAGCGTGGCAGGGTATCCAGCTCGAGGGTTAAGGAAAATGGGGTTAAGAGTTTGAGGTTACAGCGTGGCAGGGTAACCAGCTCAAGGGTTGAAGAAATAGGGATTTTGAGTTTGGGGTTATATCGTTGCAGGGAAACCAGCTCGAGGGTTAAGGAAAATGGGGTTCAGAGTTTGGGGTTACAGTGTGGCAGGGAAAATAGTTCGAGGGTTAAAGAAATTGGGGTTAAGAGTTTGGAGTTACAGCGTGGTAGGGAAACAAGCTCGAGGGTTAAGGAAATTGGGGTTAAGAGTTTGGGGTTACAGCGTGGTAGGGAAACAAGCTCGAGCGTTAAGGAAATTGGGGTTAATAGTTTGGGGTTACAGCGTGGCAGGGAAACCAGTTCGAGGGATTAAAAAATTGGGGTTAGGAGTTTGGGGTTAGAGCGTGGCAGGGTATCCAGCTCGAGGGTTAAGGAAACTGGGGTTAAGAGTTTGAGGTTACAGCGTGGCAGGGAAACAAGCTCGAGGGTTAAGTAAATTGGGGTTAATAGTTTGGGATTACAGTGTGGCAGGGAAACTATTTCGAGGTGTAAAGAAATTGGTGTTAAGAGTTTGGGGTTAGGGAAAATGGGGTTAAGAGTTTGGGGTTACAGCGTGGTTCGGTAAACTGCGCGAGGGTTAAGGAAATTGGGGTTAAGAGTTTGGGGTTACAGCGTGGCAGGGAAACAAGCTCGAGGGATAAGGGAATTGGGGTTAATAGTTTGGGGTTACAGAGTGGCAGGGAAACCAGTTCGAGGGATAAGGAAATTGGGGTTAAGAATTTCAGTTCGAGCGTGGCAGAAAAACCAGCTCGAGGGGTAAGGAAATTGGGGTTAATAGTTTGGGATTACAGTGTGGTAGGGAAACCAGTTCGAGGGTTAAGGAAATTA
Source organism: Phymastichus coffea (assembly GCF_024137745.1). Taxonomy (NCBI): domain Eukaryota; kingdom Metazoa; phylum Arthropoda; class Insecta; order Hymenoptera; family Eulophidae; genus Phymastichus; species Phymastichus coffea. The sequence continues at coordinate 65,866 of NW_026707087.1, read as the reverse complement.
GGGTTAAGAGTTTCAGTTCGAGCGTGGCAGGGTAACCAGCTCGAGGGTTGAAGAAATAGGGATTATGAGTTTGGGGTTATATCGTTGCAGGGAAACCAGCTCGAGGGTTAAGGAAAATGGGGTTCAGAGTTTGGGGTTACAGTGTGGCAGGGAAAATAGTTCGAGGGTTAAAGAAATTGGGGTTAAGAGTTTGGGGTTAGAGCGTGGCAGGGTAACCAGCTCGAGGGTTGAAGAAATAGGGATTAAGAGTTTGGGGTTATATCGTTGCAGGGAAACCAGCTCGAGGGTTAAGGAAAATGGGGTTAAGAGTTTGAGGTTACAGCGTGGTAGGGTAAGCAGCTCGAGGGTTAAGGAAATTGGCGTTAAGAGTTTGGGGTTACAGCGTGGCAGGGAAACAAGCTCGAGGGTTAAGGAAATTGGGGTTAATAGTTTGGGGTTACAGTGTGGCAGGGAAACTAGTTCGAGGTTTGAAGAAATAGGGGTTAAGAGTTTGGGCTTAAGGAAAATGGGGTTAAGAGTTTGGGGTTACAGCGTGATTCGGTAAACAGCGCGAGGGTTAAGGAAATTGGGGTTAAGAGTTTGGGGTTACAGCGTGGCAGGGAAACAAGCTCGAGGGTTAAGGGAATTGGGGTTAATAGTTCGCGGTTACAGAGTGGCAGGGAAACCAGTTCGAGGGATAAGGAAATTGGGGTTAAGAATTTCAGTTCGAGCGTGGCAGGGTAAGCAGCTCGAGGGTTAAGGAAATTGGGGTTAAGAGTTTAGGGTTACAGCGTGGTAGGGAAACAAGCTCGAGGGTTAAGGAAATTGGGGTTAATAGTTGGGGGTTATATCGTTGCAGGGTAACCAGCTCGAGGGTTAAGGAAAATGAGGTTAAGAGTATGAGGTTACAGCGTAGTAGGGAAAGCAGCTCGAGGGTTAAGGAAATTGGGGTTAAGAGTTTGGGGTTACAGCGTGGCAGGGAAACAAGCTCGACGGTTAAGGAAATTGGGGTTAAGGAAATTGGGGTTAAGAGTTTGGGGTAACAGCGTGGCAGGGAAACATTCTCGAGGGTTAAGGAAATTGGGGTTAAGAGTTTGGGGTTAGAGCGTGGCAGGGAAACCAGCTCGAGGTTAAGAAAATTGGGGTTAAGAATTTCAGTTCGAGCGTGGTAGGGTAAGCAGCTCGAGGGTTAAGGAAATTTGGGTTAAGAGTTTGGGGTTACAGCGTGGTAGGGAAACAAGCTTGAGGGTTAAGGAAATTGGGGTTAAGAGTTTGGGGTTACAGCGTGGTAGGTAAACAAGCTCGAGGGTTAAGGAAATTGGGGTTAATAGTTTGGGGTAACAGCGTGGCAGGGAATTCAGTTCGAGAGATAAAAAAATTACGGTTAAGAGTTTGGGGTTAGAGCGTGGCAGGGAAACAATCTCGAGGGTTAAGGAAATTGGGGTTAATAGTTTGGGGTTACAGAGTGGCAGGGAAACCAGTTCGAGGGATAAGGAAATTGGGGTTAAGAGTTTTGGGTTAGAGCGTGGCAGGGAAACCAGCTCGAGGTTAAGAAAATTGGGGTTAAGAATTTCAGTTCGAGCGTGGTAGGGTAAGCAGCTCGAGGGTTAAGGAAATTGGGGTTAAGAGTTTGGGGTTACAGCGTGGTAGGGAAACAAGCTTGAGGGTTAAGGAAATTGGGGTTAATAGTTTGGGGTTACAGCGTGGCAGGGAAACCAGTTCGAGGGATAAAAAAATGGTGTTAAGAGTTTGGGGTTAGAGCGTGGCAGGGTAACCAGCTCGAGGGTTGAAGAAATAGGGATTAAGAGTTTGGGGTTATATCGTTGCAGGGAAACCAGCTCGAGGGTTAAGGAAAATGGGGTTAAGAGTTTGATGTTACAGCGTGCTAGGGTAAGCAGCTCGAGGGTTAAGGAAATTGGCATTAAGAGTTTGGGGTTACAGCGTGGCAGGGAAACAAGCTCGAGGGTTAAGGAAATTGGGGTTAATAGTTTGGGGTTACAGAGTAGCAGGGAAACCAGTTCGAGGGATAAGGAAATTGGGGTTAAGAGTTTGGGGTTAGAGCGTGGCAGGGAAACCAGCTCGAGGTTAAGAAAATTGGCGTTGGGTTCCGTATTTCAGTTCGAGCGTGGTAGGTTAAGCAGCTTGAGGGTTAAGGAAATTGGGGTTAAGAGTTTGGAGTTACAGCGTGGTAGGGAAACAAGCTCGAGGGTTAAGGAAATTGGGGTTAAGAGTTTGGGGTTACAGCGTGGTAGGGAAACAAGCTCGAGGGTTAAGGAAATTGGTGTTAATAGTTTGGGGTTACAGAGTGGCAGGGAAACCAGTTCGAGGGATAAGGAAATTGGGGTTAAGAGTTTTGGGTTAGAGCGTGGCAGGGAAACCAGCTCGAGGTTAAGAAAATTGGGGTTAAGAATTTCAGTTCGAGCGTGGTAGGGTAAGCAGCTCGAGGGTTAAGGAAATTGGGGTTAAGAGTTTGGGGTTACAGCGTGGTAGGGAAACAAGCTTGAGGGTTAAGGAAATTGGGGTTAATAGTTTGGGGTTACAGCGTGGCAGGGAAACCAGTTCGAGGGATAAAAAAATGGTGTTAAGAGTTTGGGGTTAGAGCGTGGCAGGGTAACCAGCTCGAGGGTTGAAGAAATAGGGATTAAGAGTTTGGGGTTATATCGTTGCAGGGAAACCAGCTCGAGGGTTAAGGAAAATGGGGTTAAGAGTTTGATGTTACAGCGTGCTAGGGTAAGCAGCTCGAGGGTTAAGGAAATTGGCATTAAGAGTTTGGGGTTACAGCGTGGCAGGGAAACAAGCTCGAGGGTTAAGGAAATTGGGGTTAATAGTTTGGGGTTACAGAGTAGCAGGGAAACCAGTTCGAGGGATAAGGAAATTGGGGTTAAGAGTTTGGGGTTAGAGCGTGGCAGGGAAACCAGCTCGAGGTTAAGAAAATTGGCGTTGGGTTCCGTATTTCAGTTCGAGCGTGGTAGGTTAAGCAGCTTGAGGGTTAAGGAAATTGGGGTTAAGAGTTTGGAGTTACAGCGTGGCAGGGAAACCAGTTCGAGGGATTAAAAAATTGGGGTTAAGAGTTTGGGGTTAGAGCGTGGCAGGGTATCCAGCTCGAGGGTTAAGGAAAATGGGGTTATGAATTTCAGTTCGAGCGTGGTAGGGTAAGCAGCTCGAAAGTTAAGTAAAGTGGGGTTAAGAGTTTGGGGTTACAGCGTGGTAGGGAAACAAGCTCGAGGGTTAAGGAAATTGGGGTTAAGAGTTTGGGGTTACAGCGTGGTAGGGAAACAAGCTCGAGGGTTAAGGAAATTGGGGTTAAGAGTTTGGGGTTAGAGCGTGGCAGGGAAACCAGCTCGAGGTTAAGAAAATTGGCATTGGGTTCAGAATTTCAGTTCAGGCGTGGTAGGTTAAGCAGCTCGAGGGTTAAGGAAATTGGGGTTAAGAGTTTGGAGTTACAGCGTGGTAGGGAAACAAGCTCGAGGGTTAAGGAAATTGGGGTTAAGAGTTTGGGGTTACAGCGTGGTAGGGAAACAAGCTCGAGGGTTAAGGAAATTGGGGTTAATAGTTCGCGGTTACAGAGTGGCAGGGAAACCAGTTCGAGGGATTAAAAAATTGGGGTTAAGAGTTTGGGATTAGAGCGTGGCAGGGTATCCAGCTCGAGGGTTGAAGAAATAGGGATTAAGAGTTTGGGGTTATATCGTTGCAGGGAAACCAGCTCGAGGGTTAAAGAAAATGGGGTTAAGAGTTTGAGGTTACAGCGTGGTAGGGTAAGAGGCTCGAGGGTTAAGGAAATTGGCGTTAAGAGTTTGGGGTTACAGCGTGGCAGGGAAACAAGCTCGAGGGTTGAAGAAATAGGGATTATGAGTTTGGGGTTATATCGTTGCAGGGAAACCAGCTCGAGGGTTAAGGAAAATGGGGTTCAGAGTTTGGGGTTATAGTGTGGCAGGGAAAATAGTTCGAGGGTTAAAGAAATTGGGGTTAAGAGTTTGGAGTTACTGCGTGGTAGGGAAACAAGCTCGAGGGTTAAGGAAATTGGGGTTAAGAGTTTGGGGTTACAGCGTGGTAGGGAAACAAGCTCGAGGGTTAAGGAAATTGGTGTTAATAGTTTGGGGTTACAGCGTGGCAGGGAAACCAGTTCGAGGGATTAAAAAATTGGGGTTAAGAGTTTGGGATTAGAGCGTGGCAGGGTATCCAGCTCGAGGGTTAAGGAAAATGGGGTTATGAATTTCAGTTCGAGCGTGGTAGGGTAAGCAGCTCGAAAGTTAAGTAAAGTGGGGTTAAGAGTTTGGGGTTACAGCGTGGTAGGGAAACAAGCTCGAGGGTTAAGGAAATTGGGGTTAAGAGTTTGGGGTTACAGCGTGGTAGGGAAACAAGCTCGAGGGTTAAGGAAATTGGGGTTAAGAGTTTGGGGTTAGAGCGTGGCAGGGAAACCAGCTCGAGGTTAAGAAAATTGGCGTTGGGTTCAGAATTTCAGTTCAGGCGTGGTAGGTTAAGCAGCTCGAGGGTTAAGGAAATTGGGGTTAAGAGTTTGGAGTTACAGCGTGGTAGGGAAACAAGCTCGAGGGTTAAGGAAATTGGGGTTAAGAGTTTGGGGTTACAGCGTGGTAGGGAAACAAGCTCGAGGGTTAAGGAAATTGGGGTTAATAGTTTGGGGTAACAGCGTGGCAGGGAATTCAGTTCGAGAGATAAAAAAATTACGGTTAAGAGTTTGGGGTTAGAGCGTGGCAGGTAAACAATCTCGAGGGTTAAGGAAATTGGGGTTAATAGTTTGGGGTTACAGAGTGGCAGGGAAACAAGCTCGAGGGTTAAGGAAATTGGGGTTAATAGTTTGGGGTAACAGCGTGGCAGGGAATTCAGTTCGAGAGATAAAAAAATTACGGTTAAGAGTTTGGGGTTAGAGCGTGGCAGGTAAACAATCTCGAGGGTTAAGGAAATTGGGGTTAATAGTTTGGGGTTACAGAGTGGCAGGGAAACCAGTTCGAGGGATAAAAAAATTACGGTTAAGAGTTTGGGGTTAGAGCGTGGCAGGGTAACCAGCTCGAGGGTTGAAGAAATAGGGATTAAGAGTTTGGGGTTATATCGTTGCAGGGAAACCAGCTCGAGGGTTAAAGAAAATGGGGTTAAGAGTTTGAGGTTACAGCGTGGTAGGGTAAGAGGCTCGAGGGTTAAGGAAATTGGCGTTAAGAGTTTGGGGTTACAGCGTGGCAGGGAAACAAGCTCGAGGGTTGAAGAAATAGGGATTATGAGTTTGGGGTTATATCGTTGCAGGGAAACCAGCTCGAGGGTTAAGGAAAATGGGGTTCAGAGTTTGGGGTTATAGTGTGGCAGGGGAAATAGTTCGAGGGTTAAAGAAATTGGGGTTAAGAGTTTGGAGTTACTGCGTGGTAGGGAAACAAGCTCGAGGGTTAAGGAAATTGGGGTTAAGAGTTTGGGGTTACAGCGTGGTAGGGAAACAAGCTCGAGCGTTAAGGAAATTGGGGTTAATAGTTTGGGGTTACAGCGTGGCAGGGAAACCAGTTCGAGGGATTAAAAAATTGGGGTTAAGAGTTTGGGGTTGGAGCGTGGCAGGGTATCCAGCTCGAGGGTTAAGGAAAATGGGGTTAAGAGTTTGAGGTTACAGCGTGGCAGGGTAACCAGCTCAAGGGTTGAAGAAATAGGGATTTTGAGTTTGGGGTTATATCGTTGCAGGGAAACCAGCTCGAGGGTTAAGGAAAATGGGGTTCAGAGTTTGGGGTTACAGTGTGGCAGGGAAAATAGTTCGAGGGTTAAAGAAATTGGGGTTAAGAGTTTGGAGTTACAGCGTGGTAGGGAAACAAGCTCGAGGGTTAAGGAAATTGGGGTTAAGAGTTTGGGGTTACAGCGTGGTAGGGAAACAAGCTCGAGGGTTAAGGAAATTGGGGTTAATAGTTTGGGGTTACAGCGTGGCAGGGAAACCAGTTCGAGGGATTAAAAAATTGGGGTTAGGAGTTTGGGGTTAGAGCGTGGCAGGGTATCCACCTCGAGGGTTAAGGAAAATGGGGTTAAGAGTTTGAGGTTACAGCGTGGCAGGGAAACAAGCTCGAGGGTTAAGTAAATTGGGGTTAATAGTTTGGGATTACAGTGTGGCAGGGAAACTATTTCGAGGGGTAAAGAAATTGGGGTTAAGAGTTTGGGGTTAGGGAAAATGGGGTTAAGAGTTTGGGGTTACAGCGTGGTTCGGTAAACAGCGCGAGGGTTAAGGAAATTGGGGTTAAGAGTTTGGGGTTACAGCGTGGCAGGGAAACAAGCTCGAGGGATAAGGGAATTGGGGTTAATAGTTTGGGGTTACAGAGTGGCAGGGAAACCAGTTCGAGGGATAAGGAAATTGGGGTTAAGAATTTCAGTTCGAGCGTGGCAGGGTAACCAGCTCGAGGGTTGAAGAAATAGGGATTATGAGTTTGGGGTTATATCGTTGCAGGGAAACCAGCTCGAGGGTTAAGGAAAATGGGGTTCAGAGTTTGGGGTTACAGTGTGGCAGGGAAAATAGTTCGAGGGTTAAAGAAATTGGGGTTAAGAGTTTGGGGTTACAGCGTGGCAGGGAAACAAGCTCGAGGGTTAAGGGAATTGGGGTTAATAGTTCGCGGTTACAGAGTGGCAGGGAAACCAGTTCGAGGGATAAGGAAATTAAGGTTAAGAATTTCAGTTCGAGCGTGGCAGGGTAAGCAGCTCGAGGGTTAAGGAAATTGGGGTTAATAGTTTGGGGTTATATCGTTGCAGGGTAACCAGCTCGAGGGTTAAGGAAAATGAGGTTAAGAGTATGAGGTTACAGCGTAGTAGGGTAAGCAGCTCGAGGTTAAGGAAAATGGGGTTAAGAGTTTGAGGTTACAGCGTGGTAGGGTAAGCAGCTCGAGGGTTAAGGAAATTGGCGTTAAGAGTTTGGGGTTACAGCGTGGCAGGGAAACAAGCTCGAGGGTTAAGGAAATTGGGGTTAATAGTTTGGGGTTACAGTGTGGCAGGGAAACTAGTTCGAGGTTTGAAGAAATAGGGGTTAAGAGTTTGGGCTTAAGGAAAATGGGGTTAAGAGTTTGGGGTTACAGCGTGATTCGGTAAACAGCGCGAGGGTTAAGGAAATTGGGGTTAAGAGTTTGGGGTTACAGCGTGGCAGGGAAACAAGCTCGAGGGTTAAGGGAATTGGGGTTAATAGTTCGCGGTTACAGAGTGGCAGGGAAACCAGTTCGAGGGATAAGGAAATTGGGGTTAAGAATTTCAGTTCGAGCGTGGCAGGGTAAGCAGCTCGAGGGTTAAGGAAATTGGGGTTAAGAGTTTAGGGTTACAGCGTGGTAGGGAAACAAGCTCGAGGGTTAAGGAAATTGGGGTTAATAGTTTGGGGTTATATCGTTGCAGGGTAACCAGCTCGAGGGTTAAGGAAAATGAGGTTAAGAGTATGAGGTTACAGCGTAGTAGGGTAAGCAGCTCGAGGGTTAAGGAAATTGGGGTTAAGAGTTTGGGGTTACAGCGTGGCAGGGAAACAAGCTCGAGGGTTAAGGAAATTGGGGTTAATAGTTTAGGGTTACAGAGTGGCAGGGAAACCAGTTCGAGGGATAAGGAAATTGGGGTTAAGAGTTTGGGGTTAGAGCGTGGCAGGGAAACCAGCTCGAGGTTAAGAAAATTGGCGTTGGGTTCAGAATTTCAGTTCAGGCGTGGTAGGTTAAGCAGCTCGAGGGTTAAGGAAATTGGCGTTAAGAGTTTGGGGTTACAGCGTGGCAGGGAAACAAGCTCGAGGGTTGAAGAAATAGGGATTATGAGTTTGGGGTTATATCGTTGCAGGGAAACCAGCTCGAGGGTTAAGGAAAATGGGGTTCAGAGTTTGGGGTTATAGTGTGGCAGGGAAAATAGTTCGAGGGTTAAAGAAATTGGGGTTAAGAGTTTGGAGTTACTGCGTGGTAGGGAAACAAGCTCGAGGGTTAAGGAAATTGGGGTTAAGAGTTTGGGGTTACAGCGTGGTAGGGAAACAAGCTCGAGCGTTAAGGAAATTGGGGTTAATAGTTTGGGGTTACAGCGTGGCAGGGAAACCAGTTCGAGGGATTAAAAAATTGGGGTTAAGAGTTTGGGGTTGGAGCGTGGCAGGGTATCCAGCTCGAGGGTTAAGGAAAATGGGGTTAAGAGTTTGAGGTTACAGCGTGGCAGGGTAACCAGCTCAAGGGTTGAAGAAATAGGGATTTTGAGTTTGGGGTTATATCGTTGCAGGGAAACCAGCTCGAGGGTTAAGGAAAATGGGGTTCAGAGTTTGGGGTTACAGTGTGGCAGGGAAAATAGTTCGAGGGTTAAAGAAATTGGGGTTAAGAGTTTGGAGTTACAGCGTGGTAGGGAAACAAGCTCGAGGGTTAAGGAAATTGGGGTTAAGAGTTTGGGGTTACAGCGTGGTAGGGAAACAAGCTCGAGGGTTAAGGAAATTGGGGTTAATAGTTTGGGGTTACAGCGTGGCAGGGAAACCAGTTCGAGGGATTAAAAAATTGGGGTTAGGAGTTTGGGGTTAGGGCGTGGCAGGGTATCCAGCTCGAGGGTTAAGGAAAATGGGGTTAAGAGTTTGAGGTTACAGCGTGGCAGGGAAACAAGCTCGAGGGTTAAGTAAATTGGGGTTAATAGTTTGGGATTACAGAGTGGCAGGGAAACTATTTCGAGGGGTAAAGAAATTGGGGTTAAGAGTTTGGGGTTAGGGAAAATGGGGTTAAGAGTTTGGGGTTACAGCGTGGTTCGGTAAACAGCGCGAGGGTTAAGGAAATTGGGGTTAAGAGTTTGGGGTTACAGCGTGGCAGGGAAACAAGCTCGAGGGATAAGGGAATTGGGGTTAATAGTTTGGGGTTACAGAGTGGCAGGGAAACCAGTTCGAGGGATAAGGAAATTGGGGTTAAGAATTTCAGTTCGAGCGTGGCAGAAAAACCAGCTCGAGGGGTAAAGAAATTGGGGTTAATAGTTTGGGATTATAGTGTGGTAGGGAAACCAGTTCGAGGGTTAAGGAAATTAGGGTTAAGAGTTTCAGTTCGAGCGTGGCAGGGTAACCAGCTCGAGGGTTGAAGAAATAGGGATTATGAGTTTGGGGTTATATCGTTGCAGGGAAACCAGCTCGAGGGTTAAGGAAAATGGGGTTCAGAGTTTGGGGTTACAGTGTGGCAGGGAAAATAGTTCGAGGGTTAAAGAAATTGGGGTTAAGAGTTTGGGGTTACAGCGTGGCAGGGAAACAAGCTCGAGGGTTAAGGGAATTGGGGTTAATAGTTCGCGGTTACAGAGTGGCAGGGAAACCAGTTCGAGGGATAAGGAAATTAAGGTTAAGAATTTCAGTTCGAGCGTGGCAGGGTAAGCAGCTCGAGGGTTAAGGAAATTGGGGTTAATAGTTTGGGGTTATATCGTTGCAGGGTAACCAGCTCGAGGGTTAAGGAAAATGAGGTTAAGAGTATGAGGTTACAGCGTAGTAGGGTAAGCAGCTCGAGGTTAAGGAAAATGGGGTTAAGAGTTTGAGGTTACAGCGTGGTAGGGTAAGCAGCTCGAGGGTTAAGGAAATTGGCGTTAAGAGTTTGGGGTTACAGCGTGGCAGGGAAACAAGCTCGAGGGTTAAGGAAATTGGGGTTAATAGTTTGGGGTTACAGTGTGGCAGGGAAACTAGTTCGAGGTTTGAAGAAATAGGGGTTAAGAGTTTGGGCTTAAGGAAAATGGGGTTAAGAGTTTGGGGTTACAGCGTGATTCGGTAAACAGCGCGAGGGTTAAGGAAATTGGGGTTAAGAGTTTGGGGTTACAGCGTGGCAGGGAAACAAGCTCGAGGGTTAAGGGAATTGGGGTTAATAGTTCGCGGTTACAGAGTGGCAGGGAAACCAGTTCGAGGGATAAGGAAATTGGGGTTAAGAATTTCAGTTCGAGCGTGGCAGGGTAAGCAGCTCGAGGGTTAAGGAAATTGGGGTTAAGACTTTAGGGTTACAGCGTGGTAGGGAAACAAGCTCGAGGGTTAAGGAAATTGGGGTTAATAGTTTGGGGTTATATCGTTGCAGGGTAACCAGCTCGAGGGTTAAGGAAAATGAGGTTAAGAGTATGAGGTTACAGCGTAGTAGGGTAAGCAGCTCGAGGGTTAAGGAAATTGGGGTTAAGAGTTTGGGGTTACAGCGTGGCAGGGAAACAAGCTCGAGGGTTAAGGAAATTGGGGTTAATAGTTTAGGGTTACAGAGTGGCAGGGAAACCAGTTCGAGGGATAAGGAAATTGGGGTTAAGAGTTTGGGGTTAGAGCGTGGCAGGGAAACCAGCTCGAGGTTAAGAAAATTGGCGTTGGGTTCAGAATTTCAGTTCAGGCGTGGTAGGTTAAGCAGCTCGAGGGTTAAGGAAATTGGGGTTAAGAGTTTGGAGTTACAGCGTGGTAGGGAAACAAGCTCGAGGGTTAAGGAAATTGAGGTTAAGAGTTTGGGGTTACAGCGTGGTAGGGAAACAAGCTCGAGGGTTAAGGAAATTGGGGTTAATAGTTTGGGGTAACAGCGTGGCAGGGAAATCAGTTCGAGAGATAAAAAAATTACGGTTAAGAGTTTGGGGTTAGAGCGTGGCAGGTAAACAATCTCGAGGGTTAAGGAAATTGGGGTTAATAGTTTGGGGTTACAGAGTGGCAGGGAAACCAGTTCGAGGGATAACGAAATTGGGGTTAAGAATTTGGGGTTAGAGCGTGGCAGAGAAACCAGCTCGAGGTTAAGAAAATTGGGGTTAAGAATTTCAGTTCGTGCGTGGTAGGGTAAGCAGCTCGAGGGTTAAGGAAATTGGGGTTAAGAGTTTGGGGTTACAGCGTGGTAGGGAAACAAGCTTGAGGGTTAAGGAAATTGGGGTTAAGAGTTTGGGGTTACAGCGTGGTAGGGAAACAAGCTCGAGGGTTAAGGAAATTGGGGTTAATAGTTTGGGGTTACAGAGTGGCAGGGAAACCAGTTCGAGGGATAAGGAAATTGGGGTTAAGAATTTGGGGTTAGAGCGTGGCAGGGAAACCAGCTCGAGGTTAAGAAAATTGGGGTTAAGAATTTCAGTTCGTGCGTGGTAGGGTAAGCAGCTCGAGGGTTAAGGAAATTGGGGTTAAGAGTTTGGGGTTAGAGCGTGGCAGGTAAACAATCTCGAGGGTTAAGGAAATTGGGGTTAATAGTTTGGGGTTACAGCGTGGTAGGGAAACAAGCTCGAGGGTTAAGGAAATTGGGGTTAATAGTTTGGGGTAACAGCGTGGCAGGGAATTCAGTTCGAGGGATAAAAAAATTACGGTTAAGAGTTTGGGGTTAGAGCGTGGCAGGGTAACCAGCTCGAGGGTTGAAGAAATAGGGATTAAGAGTTTGGGGTTATATCGTTGCAGGGAAACCAGCTCGAGGGTTAAAGAAAATGGGGTTAAGAGTTTGAGGTTACAGCGTGGTAGGGTAAGAGGCTCGAGGGTTAAGGAAATTGGCGTTAAGAGTTTGGGGTTACAGCGTGGCAGGCAAACAAGCTCGAGGGTTGAAGAAATAGGGATTATGAGTTTGGGGTTATATCGTTGCAGGGAAACCAGCTCGAGGGTTAAGGAAAATGGGGTTCAGAGTTTGGGGTTATAGTGTGGCAGGGAAAATAGTTCGAGGGTTAAAGAAATTGGGGTTAAGAGTTTGGAGTTACTGCGTGGTAGGGAAACAAGCTCGAGGGTTAAGGAAATTGGGGTTAAGAGTTTGGGGTTACAGCGTGGTAGGGAAACAAGCTCGAGCGTTAAGGAAATTGGGGTTAATAGTTTGGGGTTACAGCGTGGCAGGGAAACCAGTTCGAGGGATTAAAAAATTGGGGTTAAGAGTTTGGGGTTGGAGCGTGGCAGGGTATCCAGCTCGAGGGTTAAGGAAAATGGGGTTAAGAGTTTGAGGTTACAGCGTGGCAGGGTAACCAGCTCAAGGGTTGAAGAAATAGGGATTTTGAGTTTGGGGTTATATCGTTGCAGGGAAACCAGCTCGAGGGTTAAGGAAAATGGGGTTCAGAGTTTGGGGTTACAGTGTGGCAGGGAAAATAGTTCGAGGGTTAAAGAAATTGGGGTTAAGAGTTTGGAGTTACAGCGTGGTAGGGAAACAAGCTCGAGGGTTAAGGAAATTGGGGTTAAGAGTTTGGGGTTACAGCGTGGTAGGGAAACAAGCTCGAGGGTTAAGGAAATTGGGGTTAATAGTTTGGGGTTACAGCGTGGCAGGGAAACCAGTTCGAGGGATTAAAAAATTGGGGTTAGGAGTTTGGGGTTAGAGCGTGGCAGGGTATCCAGCTCGAGGGTTAAGGAAAATGGGGTTAAGAGTTTGAGGTTACAGCGTGGCAGGGAAACAAGCTCGAGGGTTAAGTAAATTGGGGTTAATAGTTTGGGATTACAGTGTGGCAGGGAAACTATTTCGAGGGGTAAAGAAATTGGGGTTAAGAGTTTGGGGTTAGGGAAAATGGGGTTAAGAGTTTGGGGTTACAGCGTGGTTCGGTAAACAGCGCGAGGGTTAAGGAAATTGGGGTTAAGAGTTTGGGGTTACAGCGTGGCAGGGAAACAAGCTCGAGGGATAAGGGAATTGGGGTTAATAGTTTGGGGTTACAGAGTGGCAGGGAAACCAGTTCGAGGGATAAGGAAATTGGGGTTAAGAATTTCAGTTCGAGCGTGGCAGAAAAACCAGCTCGAGGGGTAAAGAAATTGGGGTTAATAGTTTGGGATTACAGTGTGGTAGGGAAACCAGTTCGAGGGTTAAGGAAATTAGGGTTAAGAGTTTCAGTTCGAGCGTGGCAGGGTAACCAGCTCGAGGGTTGAAGAAATAGGGATTATGAGTTTGGGGTTATATCGTTGCAGGGAAACCAGCTCGAGGGTTAAGGAAAATGGGGTTCAGAGTTTGGTGTTACAGTGTGGCAGGGAAAATAGTTCGAGGGTTAAAGAAATTGGGGTTAAGAGTTTGGGGTTACAGCGTGGCAGGGAAACAAGCTCGAGGGTTAAGGGAATTGGGGTTAATAGTTCGCGGTTACAGAGTGGCAGGGAAACCAGTTCGAGGGATAAGGAAATTAAGGTTAAGAATTTCAGTTCGAGCGTGGCAGGGTAAGCAGCTCGAGGGTTAAGGAAATTGGGGTTAAGAGTTTAGGGTTACAGCGTGGTAGGGAAACAAGCTCGAGGGTTAAGGAAATTGGGGTTAATAGTTTGGGGTTATATCGTTGCAGGGTAACCAGCTCGAGGGTTAAGGAAAATGAGGTTAAGAGTATGAGGTTACAGCGTAGTAGGGTAAGCAGCTCGAGGTTAAGGAAAATGGGGTTAAGAGTTTGAGGTTACAGCGTGGTAGGGTAAGCAGCTCGAGGGTTAAGGAAATTGGCGTTAAGAGTTTGGGGTTACAGCGTGGCAGGGAAACAAGCTCGAGGGTTAAGGAAATTGGGGTTAATAGTTTGGGGTTACAGTGTGGCAGGGAAACTAGTTCGAGGTTTGAAGAAATAGGGGTTAAGAGTTTGGGCTTAAGGAAAATGGGGTTAAGAGTTTGGGGTTACAGCGTGATTCGGTAAACAGCGCGAGGGTTAAGGAAATTGGGGTTAAGAGTTTGGGGTTACAGCGTGGCAGGGAAACAAGCTCGAGGGTTAAGGGAATTGGGGTTAATAGTTCGCGGTTACAGAGTGGCAGGGAAACCAGTTCGAGGGATAAGGAAATTGGGGTTAAGAATTTCAGTTCGAGCGTGGCAGGGTAAGCAGCTCGAGGGTTAAGGAAATTGGGGTTAAGAGTTTAGGGTTACAGCGTGGTAGGGAAACAAGATCGAGGGTTAAGGAAATTGGGGTTAATAGTTTGGGGTTATATCGTTGCAGGGTAACCAGCTCGAGGGTTAAGGAAAATGAGGTTAAGAGTATGAGGTTACAGCGTAGTAGGGTAAGCAGCTCGAGGGTTAAGGAAATTGGCGTTAAGAGTTTGGGGTTACAGCGTGGCAGGGAAACAAGCTCGAGGGTTAAGGAAATTGGTGTTAATAGTTTGGGGTTACAGCGTGGCAGGGAAACCAGTTCGAGAGATGAAAAATATACGGTTAAGAGTTTGGGGTTAGAGCGTGGCAGGGAAACAATCTCGAGGGTTAAGGAAATTGGGGTTAATAGTTTGGGGTTACAGAGTGGCAGGGAAACCAGTTCGAGGGATAAGGAAATTGGGGTTAAGAGTTTGGGGTTAGAGCGTGGCAGGGAAACCAGCTCGAGGTTAAGAAAATTGGAGTTAAGAGTTTGAGGTTACAGCGTGGCAGGGAAACAAGCTCGAGGGTTCAGGAAATTGGGGTTAATAGTTTGGGGTTACAGTGTGGCAGGGAAACCAGCTCGAGGTTAAGAAAATTGGCGTTGGGTTCAGAATTTCAGTTCAGGCGTGGTAGGTTAAGCAGCTCGAGGGTTATGGAAATTGGGGTTAAGAGTTTGGAGTTACAGCGTGGTAGGGAAACAAGCTCGAGGGTTAAGGAAATTGGGGTTAATAGTTTGGGGTAACAGCGTGGCAGGGAATTCAGTTCGAGAGATGAAAAATATACGGTTAAGAGTTTGGGGTTAGAGCGTGGCAGGGAAACAATCTCGAGGGTTAAGGAAATTGGGGTTAATAGTTTGGGGTTACAGAGTGGCAGGGAAACCAGTTCGAGGGATAAGGAAATTGGGGTTAAGAGTTTGGGGTTAGAGCGTGGCAGGGAAACCAGCTCGAGGTTAAGAAAATTGGAGTTAAGAGTTTGAGGTTACAGCGTGGCAGGGAAACAAGCTCGAGGGTTCAGGAAATTGGGGTTAATAGTTTGGGGTTACAGTGTGGCAGGGAAACCAGCTCGAGGTTAAGAAAATTGGCGTTGGGTTCAGAATTTCAGTTCAGGCGTGGTAGGTTAAGCAGCTCGAGGGTTAAGGAAATTGGGGTTAAGAGTTTGGAGTTACAGCGTGGTAGGGAAACAAGCTCGAGGGTTAAGGAAATTGGGGTTAAGAGTTTGGGGTTACAGCGTGGTAGGGAAACAAGCTCGAGGGTTAAGGAAATTGGGGTTAATAGTTTGGGGTAACAGCGTGGCAGGGAATTCAGTTCGAGAGATAAAAAAATTACGGTTAAGAGTTTGGGGTTAGAGCGTGGCAGGTAAACAATCTCGAGGGTTAAGGAAATTGGGGTTAATAGTTTGGGGTTACAGAGTGGCAGGGAAACCAGTTCGAGGGATAAGGAAATTGGGGTTAAGAATTTGGGGTTAGAGCGTGGCAGGGAAACCAGCTCGAGGTTAAGAAAATTGGGGTTAAGAATTTCAGTTCGTGCGTGGTAGGGTAAGCAGCTCGAGGGTTAAGGAAATTGGGGTTAAGAGTTTGGGGTTAGAGCGTGGCAGGTAAACAATCTCGAGGGTTAAGGAAATTGGGGTTAATAGTTTGGGGTTACAGCGTGGTAGGGAAACAAGCTCGAGGGTTAAGGAAATTGGGGTTAATAGTTTGGGGTAACAGCGTGGCAGGGAATTCAGTTCGAGGGATAAAAAAATTACGGTTAAGAGTTTGGGGTTAGAGCGTGGCAGGGTAACCAGCTCGAGGGTTGAAGAAATAGGGATTAAGAGTTTGGGGTTATATCGTTGCAGGGAAACCAGCTCGAGGGTTAAAGAAAATGGGGTTAAGAGTTTGAGGTTACAGCGTGGTAGGGTAAGAGGCTCGAGGGTTAAGGAAATTGGCGTTAAGAGTTTGGGGTTACAGCGTGGCAGGGAAACAAGCTCGAGGGTTGAAGAAATAGGGATTATGAGTTTGGGGTTATATCGTTGCAGGGAAACCAGCTCGAGGGTTAAGGAAAATGGGGTTCAGAGTTTGGGGTTATAGTGTGGCAGGGAAAATAGTTCGAGGGTTAAAGATATTGGGGTTAAGAGTTTGGAGTTACTGCGTGGTAGGGAAACAAGCTCGAGGGTTAAGGAAATTGGGGTTAAGAGTTTGGGGTTACAGCGTGGTAGGGAAACAAGCTCGAGGGTTAAGGAAATTGGTGTTAATAGTTTGGGGTTACAGCGTGGCAGGGAAACCAGTTCGAGGGATTAAAAAATTGGGGTTAAGAGTTTGGGGTTAGAGCGTGGCAGGGTATCCAGCTCGAGGGTTAAGGAAAATGGGGTTATGAATTTCAGTTCGAGCGTGGTAGGGTAAGCAGCTCGAAAGTTAAGTAAAGTGGGGTTAAGAGTTTGGGGTTACAGCGTGGTAGGGAAACAAGCTCGAGGGTTAAGGAAATTGGGGTTAAGAGTTTGGGGTTACAGCGTGGTAGGGAAACAAGCTCGAGGGTTAAGGAAATTGGGGTTAATAGTTTGGGGTTACAGAGTGGCAGGGAAACCAGTTCGAGGGATAAGGAAATTGGGGTTAAGAGTTTGGGGTTAGAGCGTGGCAGGGAAACCAGCTCGAGGTTAAGAAAATTGGAGTTAAGAGTTTGAGGTTACAGCGTGGCAGGGAAACAAGCTCGAGGGTTCAGGAAATTGGGGTTAATAGTTTGGGGTTACAGTGTGGCAGGGAAACCAGCTCGAGGTTAAGAAAATTGGCGTTGGGTTCAGAATTTCAGTTCAGGCGTGGTAGGTTAAGCAGCTCGAGGGTTAAGGAAATTGGGGTTAAGAGTTTGGAGTTACAGCGTGGTAGGGAAACAAGCTCGAGGGTTAAGGAAATTGGGGTTAAGAGTTTGGGGTTACAGCGTGGTAGGGAAACAAGCTCGAGGGTTAAGGAAATTGGGGTTAATAGTTTGGGGTAACAGCGTGGCAGGGAATTCAGTTCGAGAGATAAAAAAATTACGGTTAAGAGTTTGGGGTTAGAGCGTGGCAGGTAAACAATCTCGAGGGTTAAGGAAATTGGGGTTAATAGTTTGGGGTTACAGAGTGGCAGGGAAACCAGTTCGAGGGATAAGGAAATTGGGGTTAAGAATTTGGGGTTAGAGCGTGGCAGGGAAACCAGCTCGAGGTTAAGAAAATTGGGGTTAAGAATTTCAGTTCGTGCGTGGTAGGGTAAGCAGCTCGAGGGTTAAGGAAATTGGGGTTAAGAGTTTGGGGTTAGAGCGTGGCAGGTAAACAATCTCGAGGGTTAAGGAAATTGGGGTTAATAGTTTGGGGTTACAGCGTGGTAGGGAAACAAGCTCGAGGGTTAAGGAAATTGGGGTTAATAGTTTGGGGTAACAGCGTGGCAGGGAATTCAGTTCGAGGGATAAAAAAATTACGGTTAAGAGTTTGGGGTTAGAGCGTGGCAGGGTAACCAGCTCGAGGGTTGAAGAAATAGGGATTAAGAGTTTGGGGTTATATCGTTGCAGGGAAACCAGCTCGAGGGTTAAAGAAAATGGGGTTAAGAGTTTGAGGTTACAGCGTGGTAGGGTAAGAGGCTCGAGGGTTAAGGAAATTGGCGTTAAGAGTTTGGGGTTACAGCGTGGCAGGGAAACAAGCTCGAGGGTTGAAGAAATAGGGATTATGAGTTTGGGGTTATATCGTTGCAGGGAAACCAGCTCGAGGGTTAAGGAAAATGGGGTTCAGAGTTTGGGGTTATAGTGTGGCAGGGAAAATAGTTCGAGGGTTAAAGATATTGGGGTTAAGAGTTTGGAGTTACTGCGTGGTAGGGAAACAAGCTCGAGGGTTAAGGAAATTGGGGTTAAGAGTTTGGGGTTACAGCGTGGTAGGGAAACAAGCTCGAGGGTTAAGGAAATTGGTGTTAATAGTTTGGGGTTACAGCGTGGCAGGGAAACCAGTTCGAGGGATTAAAAAATTGGGGTTAAGAGTTTGGGGTTAGAGCGTGGCAGGGTATCCAGCTCGAGGGTTAAGGAAAATGGGGTTATGAATTTCAGTTCGAGCGTGGTAGGGTAAGCAGCTCGAAAGTTAAGTAAAGTGGGGTTAAGAGTTTGGGGTTACAGCGTGGTAGGGAAACAAGCTCGAGGGTTAAGGAAATTGGGGTTAAGAGTTTGGGGTTACAGCGTGGTAGGGAAACAAGCTCGAGGGTTAAGGAAATTGGGGTTAAGAGTTTGGGGTTAGAGCGTGGCAGGGAAACCAGCTCGAGGTTAAGAAAATTGGCGTTGGGTTCAGAATTTCAGTTCAGGCGTGGTAGGTTAAGCAGCTCGAGGGTTAAGGAAATTGGGGTTAAGAGTTTGGAGTTACAGCGTGGTAGGGAAACAAGCTCGAGGGTTAAGGAAATTGGGGTTAAGAGTTTGGGGTTACAGCGTGGTAGGGAAACAAGCTCGAGGGTTAAGGAAATTGGGGTTAATAGTTTGGGGTAACAGCGTGGCAGGGAATTCAGTTCGAGAGATAAAAAATTTACGGTTAAGAGTTTGGGGTTAGAGCGTGGCAGGTAAACAATCTCGAGGGTTAAGGAAATTGGGGTTAATAGTTTGGGGTTACAGAGTGGCAGGGAAACCAGTTCGAGGGATAAGGAAATTGGGGTTAAGAATTTGGGGTTAGAGCGTGGCAGGGAAACCAGCTCGAGGTTAAGAAAATTGGGGTTAAGAATTTCAGTTCGTGCGTGGTAGGGTAAGCAGCTCGAGGGTTAAGGAAATTGGGGTTAAGAGTTTGGGGTTAGAGCGTGGCAGGTAAACAATTTCGAGGGTTAAGGAAATTGGGGTTAATAGTTTGGGGTTACAGCGTGGTAGGGAAACAAGCTCGAGGGTTAAGGAAATTGGGGTTAATAGTTTGGGGTAACAGCGTGGCAGGGAATTCAGTTCGAGGGATAAAAAAATTACGGTTAAGAGTTTGGGGTTAGAGCGTGGCAGGGTAACCAGCTCGAGGGTTGAAGAAATAGGGATTAAGAGTTTGGGGTTATATCGTTGCAGGGAAACCAGCTCGAGGGTTAAAGAAAATGGGGTTAAGAGTTTGAGGTTACAGCGTGGTAGGGTAAGAGGCTCGAGGGTTAAGGAAATTGGCGTTAAGAGTTTAGGGTTACAGCGTGGTAGGGAAACAAGCTCGAGGGTTAAGGAAATTGGTGTTAATAGTTTGGGGTTATATCGTTGCAGGGTAACCAGCTCGAGGGTTAAGGAAAATGAGGTTAAGAGTATGAGGTTACAGCGTAGTAGGGTAAGCAGCTCGAGGTTAAGGAAAATGGGGTTAAGAGTTTGAGGTTACAGCGTGGTAGGGTAAGCAGCTCGAGGGTTAAGGAAATTGGCGTTAAGAGTTTGGGGTTACAGCGTGGCAGGGAAACAAGCTCGAGGGTTAAGGAAATTGGGGTTAATAGTTTGGGGTTACAGTGTGGCAGGGAAACTAGTTCGAGGTTTGAAGAAATAGGGGTTAAGAGTTTGGGCTTAAGGAAAATGGGGTTAAGAGTTTGGGGTTACAGCGTGATTCGGTAAACAGCGCGAGGGTTAAGGAAATTGGGGTTAAGAGTTTGGGGTTACAGCGTGGCAGGGAAACAAGCTCGAGGGTTAAGGGAATTGGGGTTAATAGTTCGCGGTTACAGAGTGGCAGGGAAACCAGTTCGAGGGATAAGGAAATTGGGGTTAAGAATTTCAGTTCGAGCGTGGCAGGGTAAGCAGCTCGAGGGTTAAGGAAATTGGGGTTAAGAGTTTAGGGTTACAGCGTGGTAGGGAAACAAGCTCGAGGGTTAAGGAAATTGGGGTTAAGAATTTCAGTTCGAGCGTGGTAGGGTAAGCAGCTCGAGGGTTAAGGAAATTTGGGTTAAGAGTTTGGGGTTACAGCGTGGTAGGGAAACAAGCTTGAGGGTTAAGGAAATTGGGGTTAAGAGTTTGGGGTTACAGCGTGGTAGGGAAACAAGCTCGAGGGTTAAGGAAATTGGGGTTAATAGTTTGGGGTAACAGCGTGGCAGGGAATTCAGTTCGAGAGATGAAAAATATACGGTTAAGAGTTTGGGGTTAGAGCGTGGCAGGGAAACAATCTCGAGGGTTAAGGAAATTGGGGTTAATAGTTTGGGGTAACAGAGTGGCAGGGAAACCAGTTCGAGGGATAAGGAAATTGGGGTTAAGAGTTTGGGGTTAGAGCGTGGCAGGGAAACCAGCTCGAGGTTAAGAAAATTGGAGTTAAGAGTTTGAGGTTACAGCGTGGCAGGGAAACAAGCTCGAGGGTTCAGGAAATTGGGGTTAATAGTTTGGGGTTACAGTGTGGCAGGGAAACTATTTCGAGGGGTAAAGAAATTGGGGTTAAGAGTTTTGGGTTCGAGCGTGGCAGGGTAACCAGCTCGAGGTTTGAAGAAATAGAGGTTAAGAGTTTGGGGTTAGGGAAAATGGGGTTAAGAGTTTGGGGTTACAGCGTGGTTCGGTAAACAGCGCGAGGGTTAAGGAAATTGGGGTTAAGAGTTTGGGGTTACAGCGTGGCAGTGAAACAAGCTCGAGGGATAAGGGAATTGGGGTTAATAGTTTGGGGTTACAGAGTGGCAGGGAAACCAGTTCGAGGGATAAGGAAATTGGGGTTAAGAATTTCAGTTCGAGCGTGGCAGAAAAACCAGCTCGAGGGGTAAAGAAATTGGGGTTAATAGTTTGGGATTACAGTGTGGTAGGGAAACCAGTTCGAGGGTTAAGGAAATTAGGGTTAAGAGTTTCAGTTCGAGCGTGGCAGGGTAACCAGCTCGAGGGTTGAAGAAATAGGGATTATGAGTTTGGGGTTATATCGTTGCAGGGAAACCAGCTCGAGGGTTAAGGAAAATGGGGTTCAGAGTTTGGGGTTACAGTGTGGCAGGGAAAATAGTTCGAGGGTTAAAGAAATTGGGGTTAAGAGTTTGGGGTTACAGCGTGGCAGGGAAACAAGCTCGAG
Organism: Phymastichus coffea; assembly: GCF_024137745.1. Classification (NCBI taxonomy): domain Eukaryota; kingdom Metazoa; phylum Arthropoda; class Insecta; order Hymenoptera; family Eulophidae; genus Phymastichus; species Phymastichus coffea. The sequence goes on along the minus strand of NW_026707087.1, from coordinate 45,281 downwards.
GGTTAAGGGAATTGGGGTTAATAGTTTGGGGTTATATCGTTGCAGGGTAACCAGCTCGAGGGTTAAGGAAAATGAGGTTAAGAGTATGAGGTTACAGCGTAGTAGTGTAAGCAGCTCGAGGTTAAGGAAAATGGGGTTAAGAGTTTGAGGTTACAGCGTGGTAGGGTAAGCAGCTCGAGGGTTAAGGAAATTGGCGTTAAGAGTTTGGGGTTACAGCGTGGCAGGGAAACAAGCTCGAGGGTTAAGGAAATTGGGGTTAATAGTTTGGGGTTACAGTGTGGCAGGGAAACTAGTTCGAGGTTTGAAGAAATAGGGGTTAAGAGTTTGGGCTTAAGGAAAATGGGGTTAAGAGTTTGGGGTTACAGCGTGATTCGGTAAACAGCGCGAGGGTTAAGGAAATTGGGGTTAAGAGTTTGGGGTTACAGCGTGGCAGGGAAACAAGCTCGAGGGTTAAGGGAATTGGGGTTAATAGTTCGCGGTTACAGAGTGGCAGGGAAACCAGTTCGAGGGATAAGGAAATTGGGGTTAAGAATTTCAGTTCGAGCGTGGCAGGGTAAGCAGCTCGAGGGTTAAGGAAATTGGGGTTAAGAGTTTAGGGTTACAGCGTGGTAGGGAAACAAGCTCGAGGGTTAAGGAAATTGGGGTTAATAGTTTGGGGTTATATCGTTGCAGGGTAACCAGCTCGAGGGTTAAGGAAAATGAGGTTAAGAGTATGAGGTTACAGCGTAGTAGGGTAAGCAGCTCGAGGGTTAAGGAAATTGGGGTTAAGAGTTTGGGGTTACAGCGTTGCAGGGTAACCAGCTCGAGGGTTAAGGAAAATGAGGTTAAGAGTATGAGGTTACAGCGTAGTAGGGTAAGCAGCTCGAGGTTAAGGAAAATGGGGTTAAGAGTTTGAGGTTACAGCGTGGTAGGGTAAGCAGCTCGAGGGTTAAGGAAATTGGCGTTAAGAGTTTGGGGTTACAGCGTGGCAGGGAAACAAGCTCGAGGGTTAAGGAAATTGGGGTTAATAGTTTGGGGTTACAGTGTGGCAGGGAAACTAGTTCGAGGTTTGAAGAAATAGGGGTTAAGAGTTTGGGCTTAAGGAAAATGGGGTTAAGAGTTTGGGGTTACAGCGTGATTCGGTAAACAGCGCGAGGGTTAAGGAAATTGGCGTTAAGAGTTTGGGGTTACAGCGTGGCAGGGAAACAAGCTCGAGGGTTAAGGAAATTGGGGTTAATAGTTTGGGGTTACAGTGTGGCAGGGAAACTAGTTCGAGGTTTGAAGAAATAGGGGTTAAGAGTTTGGGCTTAAGGAAAATGGGGTTAAGAGTTTGGGGTTACAGCGTGATTCGGTAAACAGCGCGAGGGTTAAGGAAATTGGGGTTAAGAGTTTGGGGTTACAGCGTGGCAGGGAAACAAGCTCGAGGGTTAAGGGAATTGGGGTTAATAGTTCGCGGTTACAGAGTGGCAGGGAAACCAGTTCGAGGGATAAGGAAATTGGGGTTAAGAATTTCAGTTCGAGCGTGGCAGGGTAAGCAGCTCGAGGGTTAAGGAAATTGGGGTTAAGAGTTTAGGGTTACAGCGTGGTAGGGAAACAAGCTCGAGGGTTAAGGAAATTGGGGTTAAGAATTTCAGTTCGAGCGTGGTAGGGTAAGCAGCTCGAGGGTTAAGGAAATTTGGGTTAAGAGTTTGGGGTTACAGCGTGGTAGGGAAACAAGCTTGAGGGTTAAGGAAATTGGGGTTAAGAGTTTGGGGTTACAGCGTGGTAGGGAAACAAGCTCGAGGGTTAAGGAAATTGGGGTTAATAGTTTGGGGTAACAGCGTGGCAGGGAATTCAGTTCGAGAGATGAAAAATATACGGTTAAGAGTTTGGGGTTAGAGCGTGGCAGGGAAACAATCTCGAGGGTTAAGGAAATTGGGGTTAATAGTTTGGGGTAACAGAGTGGCAGGGAAACCAGTTCGAGGGATAAGGAAATTGGGGTTAAGAGTTTGGGGTTAGAGCGTGGCAGGGAAACCAGCTCGAGGTTAAGAAAATTGGAGTTAAGAGTTTGAGGTTACAGCGTGGCAGGGAAACAAGCTCGAGGGTTCAGGAAATTGGGGTTAATAGTTTGGGGTTACAGTGTGGCAGGGAAACTATTTCGAGGGGTAAAGAAATTGGGGTTAAGAGTTTTGGGTTCGAGCGTGGCAGGGTAACCAGCTCGAGGTTTGAAGAAATAGAGGTTAAGAGTTTGGGGTTAGGGAAAATGGGGTTAAGAGTTTGGGGTTACAGCGTGGTTCGGTAAACAGCGCGAGGGTTAAGGAAATTGGGGTTAAGAGTTTGGGGTTACAGCGTGGCAGTGAAACAAGCTCGAGGGATAAGGGAATTGGGGTTAATAGTTTGGGGTTACAGAGTGGCAGGGAAACCAGTTCGAGGGATAAGGAAATTGGGGTTAAGAATTTCAGTTCGAGCGTGGCAGAAAAACCAGCTCGAGGGGTAAAGAAATTGGGGTTAATAGTTTGGGATTACAGTGTGGTAGGGAAACCAGTTCGAGGGTTAAGGAAATTAGGGTTAAGAGTTTCAGTTCGAGCGTGGCAGGGTAACCAGCTCGAGGGTTGAAGAAATAGGGATTATGAGTTTGGGGTTATATCGTTGCAGGGAAACCAGCTCGAGGGTTAAGGAAAATGGGGTTCAGAGTTTGGGGTTACAGTGTGGCAGGGAAAATAGTTCGAGGGTTAAAGAAATTGGGGTTAAGAGTTTGGGGTTACAGCGTGGCAGGGAAACAAGCTCGAGGGTTAAGGGAATTGGGGTTAATAGTTTGGGGTTATATCGTTGCAGGGTAACCAGCTCGAGGGTTAAGGAAAATGAGGTTAAGAGTATGAGGTTACAGCGTAGTAGTGTAAGCAGCTCGAGGTTAAGGAAAATGGGGTTAAGAGTTTGAGGTTACAGCGTGGTAGGGTAAGCAGCTCGAGGGTTAAGGAAATTGGCGTTAAGAGTTTGGGGTTACAGCGTGGCAGGGAAACAAGCTCGAGGGTTAAGGAAATTGGGGTTAATAGTTTGGGGTTACAGTGTGGCAGGGAAACTAGTTCGAGGTTTGAAGAAATAGGGGTTAAGAGTTTGGGCTTAAGGAAAATGGGGTTAAGAGTTTGGGGTTACAGCGTGATTCGGTAAACAGCGCGAGGGTTAAGGAAATTGGGGTTAAGAGTTTGGGGTTACAGCGTGGCAGGGAAACAAGCTCGAGGGTTAAGGGAATTGGGGTTAATAGTTCGCGGTTACAGAGTGGCAGGGAAACCAGTTCGAGGGATAAGGAAATTGGGGTTAAGAATTTCAGTTCGAGCGTGGCAGGGTAAGCAGCTCGAGGGTTAAGGAAATTGGGGTTAAGAGTTTAGGGTTACAGCGTGGTAGGGAAACAAGCTCGAGGGTTAAGGAAATTGGGGTTAATAGTTTGGGGTTATATCGTTGCAGGGTAACCAGCTCGAGGGTTAAGGAAAATGAGGTTAAGAGTATGAGGTTACAGCGTAGTAGGGTAAGCAGCTCGAGGGTTAAGGAAATTGGGGTTAAGAGTTTGGGGTTACAGCGTGGCAGGGAAACAAGCTCGAGGGTTAAGGAAATTGGGGTTAAGGAAATTGGGGTAAAGAGTTTGGGGTAACAGCGTGGCAGGGAAACATTCTCGAGGGTTAAGGAAATTGGGGTTAATAGTTTGGGGTTACAGAGTGGCAGGGAAACCAGTTCGAGGGATAAGGAAATTGGGGTTAAGAGTTTGGGGTTAGAGCGTGGCAGGGAAACCAGCTCGAGGTTAAGAAAATTGGGGTTAAGAATTTCAGTTCGAGCGTGGTAGGGTAAGCAGCTCGAGGGTTAAGGAAATTTGGGTTAAGAGTTTGGGGTTACAGCGTGGTAGGGAAACAAGCTTGAGGGTTAAGGAAATTGGGGTTAAGAGTTTGGGGTTACAGCGTGGTAGGGAAACAAGCTCGAGGGTTAAGGAAATTGGGGTTAATAGTTTGGGGTAACAGCGTGGCAGGGAATTCAGTTCGAGAGATGAAAAATATACGGTTAAGAGTTTGGGGTTAGAGCGTGGCAGGGAAACAATCTCGAGGGTTAAGGAAATTGGGGTTAATAGTTTGGGGTTACAGAGTGGCAGGGAAACCAGTTCGAGGGATAAGGAAATTGGGGTTAAGAGTTTGGGGTTAGAGCGTGGCAGGGAAACCAGCTCGAGGTTAAGAAAATTGGAGTTAAGAGTTTGAGGTTACAGCGTGGCAGGGAAACAAGAACGAGGGTTCAGGAAATTGGGGTTAATAGTTTGGGGTTACAGTGTGGCAGGGAAACTATTTCGAGGGGTAAAGAAATTGGGGTTAAGAGTTTTGGGTTCGAGCGTGGCAGGGTAACCAGCTCGAGGTTTGAAGAAATAGGGGTTAAGAGTTTGGGGTTAGGGAAAATGGGGTTAAGAGTTTGGGGTTACAGCGTGGTTCGGTAAACAGCGCGAGGGTTAAGGAAATTGGGGTTAAGAGTTTGGGGTTACAGCGTGGCAGGGAAACAAGCTCGAGGGATAAGGGAATTGGCGTTAATAGTTTGGGGTTACAGAGTGGCAGGGAAACCAGTTCGAGGGATAAGGAAATTGTGGTTAAGAATTTCAGTTCGAGCGTGGCAGAAAAACCAGCTCGAGGGGTAAAGAAATTGGGGTTAATAGTTTGGGATTACAGTGTGGTAGGGAAACCAGTTCGAGGGTTAAGGAAATTAGGGTTAAGAGTTTCAGTTCGAGCGTGGCAGGGTAACCAGCTCGAGGGTTGAAGAAATAGGGATTATGAGTTTGGGGTTATATCGTTGCAGGGAAACCAGCTCGAGGGTTAAGGAAAATGGGGTTCAGAGTTTGGGGTTACAGTGTGGCAGGGAAAATAGTTCGAGGGTTAAAGAAATTGGGGTTAAGAGTTTGGGGTTACAGCGTGGCAGGGAAACAAGCTCGAGGGTTAAGGGAATTGGGGTTAATAGTTCGCGGTTACAGAGTGGCAGGGAAACCAGTTCGAGGGATAAGGAAATTGGGGTTAAGAATTTCAGTTCGAGCGTGGCAGGGTAAGCAGCTCGAGGGTTAAGGAAATTGGGGTTAAGAGTTTAGGGTTACAGCGTGGTAGGGAAACAAGCTCGAGGGTTAAGGAAATTGGGGTTAATAGTTTGGGGTTATATCGTTGCAGGGTAACCAGCTCGAGGGTTAAGGAAAATGAGGTTAAGAGTATGAGGTTACAGCGTAGTAGGGTAAGCAGCTCGAGGTTAAGGAAAATGGGGTTAAGAGTTTGAGGTTACAGCGTGGTAGGGTAAGCAGCTCGAGGGTTAAGGAAATTGGCGTTAAGAGTTTGGGGTTACAGCGTGGCAGGGAAACAAGCTCGAGGGTTAAGGAAATTGGGGTTAATAGTTTGGGGTTACAGTGTGGCAGGGAAACTAGTTCGAGGTTTGAAGAAATAGGGGTTAAGAGTTTGGGCTTAAGGAAAATGGGGTTAAGAGTTTTGGGGTTACAGCGTGATTCGGTAAACAGCGCGAGGGTTAAGGAAATTGGGGTTAAGAGTTTGGGGTTACAGCGTGGCAGGGAAACAAGCTCGAGGGTTAAGGGAATTGGGGTTAATAGTTCGCGGTTACAGAGTGGCAGGGAAACCAGTTCGAGGGATAAGGAAATTGGGGTTAAGAATTTCAGTTCGAGCGTGGCAGGGTAAGCAGCTCGAGGGTTAAGGAAATTGGGGTTAAGAGTTTAGGGTTACAGCGTGGTAGGGAAACAAGCTCGAGGGTTAAGGAAATTGGGGTTAATAGTTTGGGGTTATATCGTTGCAGGGTAACCAGCTCGAGGGTTAAGGAAAATGAGGTTAAGAGTATGAGGTTACAGCGTAGTAGGGTAAGCAGCTCGAGGGTTAAGGAAATTGGGGTTAAGAGTTTGGGGTTACAGCGTGGCAGGGAAACAAGCTCGAGGGTTAAGGAAATTGGGGTTAAGAAAATTGGGGTTAGAGTTTGGGGTAACAGCGTGGCAGGGAAACATTCTCGAGGGTTAAGGAAATTGGGGTTAATAGTTTGGGGTTACAGAGTGGCAGGGAAACCAGTTCGAGGTTAAGAAAATTGGGGTTAAGAATTTCAGTTCGAGCGTGGTAGGGTAAGCAGCTCGAGGGTTGAAGAAATAGGGATTAAGAGTTTGGGGTTATATCGTTGCAGGGAAACCAGCTCGAGGGTTAAGGAAAATGGGGTTAAGAGTTTGAGGTTACAGCGTGGTAGGGTAAGAGGCTCGAGGGTTAAGGAAATTGGTGTTAAGAGTTTGGGGTTACAGCGTGGCAGGGAAACCAGTTCGAGGGATAAAAAAATTGGTGTTAAGAGTTTGGGGTTAGAGCGTGGCAGGGTAACAAGCTCGAGGGTTAAGGAAATTGGGGTTAATAGTTTGGGGTTACAGCGTGGCAGGGAAAATAGTTCGAGGGTTAAAGAAATTGGGGTTAAGAGTTTGGAGTTACAGCGTGGTAGGGAAACAAGCTCGAGGGTTAAGGAAATTGGGGTTAAGAGTTTGGGGTTACAGCGTGGTAGGGAAACAAGCTCGAGCGTTAAGGAAATTGGGGTTAATAGTTTGGGGTTACAGCGTGGCAGGGAAACCAGTTCGAGGGATTAAAAAATTGGGGTTAAGAGTTTGGGGTTGGAGCGTGGCAGGGTATCCAGCTCGAGGGTTAAGGAAAATGGGGTTAAGAGTTTGAGGTTACAGCGTGGCAGGGTAACCAGCTCAAGGGTTGAAGAAATAGGGATTTTGAGTTTGGGGTTATATCGTTGCAGGGAAATCAGCTCGAGGGTTAAGGAAAATGGGGTTCAGAGTTTGGGGTTACAGTGTGGCAGGGAAAATAGTTCGAGGGTTAAAGAAATTGGGGTTAAGAGTTTGGAGTTACAGCGTGGTAGGGAAACAAGCTCGAGGGTTAAGGATTGGGGTTAAGAGTTTGGGGGTTACAGCGTGGTAGGGAAACAAGCTCGAGGGTTAAGGAAATTGGGGTTAATAGTTTGGGGTTATAGCGTGGCAGGGAAACCAGTTCGAGGGATTAAAAAATTGGGGTTAGGAGTTTGGGGTTAGAGCGTGGCAGGGTATCCAGCTCGAGGGTTAAGGAAAATGGGGTTAAGAGTTTGAGGTTACAGCGTGGCAGGGAAACAAGCTCGAGGGTTAAGTAAATTGGGGTTAATAGTTTGGGATTACAGTGTGGCAGGGAAACTATTTCGAGGGGTAAAGAAATTGGGGTTAAGAGTTTGGGGTTAGGGAAAATGGGGTTAAGAGTTTGGGGTTACAGCGTGGTTCGGTAAACAGCGCGAGGGTTAAGGAAATTGGGGTTAAGAGTTTGGGGTTACAGCGTGGCAGGGAAACAAGCTCGAGGGATAAGGGAATTGGGGTTAATAGTTTGGGGTTACAGAGTGGCAGGGAAACCAGTTCGAGGGATAAGGAAATTGGGGTTAAGAATTTCAGTTCGAGCGTGGCAGAAAAACCAGCTCGAGGGGTAAAGAAATTGGGGTTAATAGTTTGGGATTACAGTGTGGTAGGGAAACCAGTTCGAGGGTTAAGGAAATTAGGGTTAAGAGTTTCAGTTCGAGCGTGGCAGGGTAACCAGCTCGAGGGTTGAAGAAATAGGGATTATGAGTTTGGGGTTATATCGTTGCAGGGAAACCAGCTCGAGGGTTAAGGAAAATGGGGTTCAGAGTTTGGGGTTACAGTGTGGCAGGGAAAATAGTTCGAGGGTTAAAGAAATTGGGGTTAAGAGTTTGGGGTTACAGCGTGGCAGGGAAACAAGCTCGAGGGTTAAGGGAATTGGGGTTAATAGTTCGCGGTTACAGAGTGGCAGGGAAACCAGTTCGAGGGATAAGGAAATTAAGGTTAAGAATTTCAGTTCGAGCGTGGCAGGGTAAGCAGCTCGAGGGTTAAGGAAATTGGGGTTAAGAGTTTAGGGTTACAGCGTGGTAGGGAAACAAGCTCGAGGGTTAAGGAAATTGGGGTTAATAGTTTGGGGTTATATCGTTGCAGGGTAACCAGCTCGAGGGTTAAGGAAAATGAGGTTAAGAGTATGAGGTTACAGCGTAGTAGGGTAAGCAGCTCGAGGTTAAGGAAAATGGGGTTAAGAGTTTGAGGTTACAGCGTGGTAGGGTAAGCAGCTCGAGGGTTAAGGAAATTGGCGTTAAGAGTTTGGGGTTACAGCGTGGCAGGGAAACAAGCTCGAGGGTTAAGGAAATTGGGGTTAATAGTTTGGGGTTACAGTGTGGCAGGGAAACTAGTTCGAGGTTTGAAGAAATAGGGGTTAAGAGTTTGGGCTTAAGGAAAATGGGGTTAAGAGTTTGGGGTTACAGCGTGATTCGGTAAACAGCGCGAGGGTTAAGGAAATTGGGGTTAAGAGTTTGGGGTTACAGCGTGGCAGGGAAACAAGCTCGAGGGTTAAGGGAATTGGGGTTAATAGTTCGCGGTTACAGAGTGGCGGGGAAACCAGTTCGAGGGATAAGGAAATTGGGGTTAAGAATTTCAGTTCGAGCGTGGCAGGGTAAGCAGCTCGAGGGTTAAGGAAATTGGGGTTAAGAGTTTAGGGTTACAGCGTGGTAGGGAAACAAGCTCGAGGGTTAAGGAAATTGGGGTTAATAGTTTGGGGTAATATCGTTGCAGGGTAACCAGCTCGAGGGTTAAGGAAAATGAGGTTAAGAGTATGAGGTTACAGCGTAGTAGGGTAAGCAGCTCGAGGGTTAAGGAAATTGGGGTTAAGAGTTTGGGGTTACAGCGTGGCAGGGAAACAAGCTCGAGGGTTAAGGAAATTGGGGTTAAGGAAATTGGGGTAAAGAGTTTGGGGTAACAGCGTGGCAGGGAAACATTCTCGAGGGTTAAGGAAATTGGGGTTAATAGTTTGGGGTTACAGAGTGGCAGGGAAACCAGTTCGAGGGATAAGGAAATTGGGGTTAAGAGTTTGGGGTTAGAGCGTGGCAGGGAAACCAGCTCGAGGTTAAGAAAATTGGGGTTAAGAATTTCAGTTCGAGCGTGATAGGGTAAGCAGCTCGAGGGTTAAGGAAATTTGGGTTAAGAGTTTGGGGTTACAGCGTGGAAGGGAAACAAGCTTGAGGGTTAAGGAAATTGGGGTTAAGAGTTTGGGGTTACAGCGTGGTAGGGAAACAAGCTCGAGGGTTAAGGAAATTGGGGTTAATAGTTTGGGGTAACAGCGTGGCAGGGAATTCAGTTCGAGAGATGAAAAATATACGATTAAGAGTTTGGGGTTAGAGCGTGGCAGGGAAACAATCTCGAGGGTTAAGGAAATTGGGGTTAATAGTTTGGGGTTACAGAGTGGCAGGGAAACCAGTTCGAGGGATAAGGAAATTGGGGTTAAGAGTTTGGGGTTAGAGCGTGGCAGGGAAACCAGCTCGAGGTTAAGAAAATTGGAGTTAAGAGTTTGAGGTTACAGCGTGGCAGGGAAACAAGCTCGAGGGTTCAGGAAATTGGGGTTAATAGTTTGGGGTTACAGTGTGGCAGGGAAACTATTTCGAGGGGTAAAGAAATTGGGGTTAAGAGTTTTGGGTTCGAGCGTGGCAGGGTAACCACCTCGAGGTTTGAAGAAATAGGGGTTAAGAGTTTGGGGTTAGGGAAAATGGGGTTAAGAGTTTGGGGTTACAGCGTGGTTCGGTACACAGCGCGAGGGTTAAGGAAATTGGGGTTAAGAGTTTGGGGTTACAGCGTGGCAGGGAAACAAGCTCGAGGGATAAGGGAATTGGGGTTAATAGTTTGGGATTACAGTGTGGTAGGGAAACCAGTTCGAGGGTTAAGGGAAATTAGGGTTAAGAGTTTCAGTTCGAGCGTGGCAGGGTAACCAGCTCGAGGGTTGAAGAAATAGGGATTATGAGTTTGGGGTTATATCGTTGCAGGGAAACCAGCTCGAGGGTTAAGGAAATTGGGGTTAAGAGTTTGGGGTTACAGCGTGGTAGGGAAACAAGCTCGAGGGTTAAGGAAATTGGGGTTAATAGTTTGGGGTTACAGCGTGGCAGGGAAACCAGTTCGAGGGATAAAAAAATTGGTGTTAAGAGTTTGGGGTTAGAGCGTGGCAGGGTAACAAGCTCGAGGGTTAAGGAAATTGGGGTTAATAGTTTGGGGTTACAGCGTGGCAGGGAAACCAGTTCGAGGGTTAAGGAAAATGGGGTTAAGAGTTTGATGTTACAGCGTGGTAGGGTAAGAGGCTCGAGGGTTAAGGAAATTGGTGTTAAGAGTTTGGGGTTACAGCGTGGCAGGGAAACAAGCTCGAGGGTTGAAGAAATAGGGATTATGAGTTTGGGGATATATCGTTGCAGGGAAACCAGCTCGAGGGTTAAGGAAAATGGGGTTCAGAGTTTGGGGTTACAGTGTGGCAGGGAAAATAGTTCGAGGGTTAAAGAAATTGGGGTTAAGAGTTTGGGGTTAGAGCGTGGCAGGGAAACCAGCTCGAGGTTAAGAAAATTGGAGTTAAGAATTTCAGTTCGTGCGTGGTAGGGTAAGCAGCTCGAGGGTTAAGGAAATTGGGGTTAAGAGTTTGGGGTAACAGCGTGGCAGGGAATTCAGTTCGAGGGATAAAAAAATTACGGTTAAGAGTTTGGGGTTAGAGCGTGGCAGGGTAACCAGCTCGAGGGTTGAAGAAATAGGGATTAAGAGTTTGGGGTTATATCGTTGCAGGGAAACCAGCTCGAGGGTTAAGGAAAATGGGGTTAAGAGTTTGAGGTTACAGCGTGGTAGGGTAAGAGGCTCGAGGGTTAAGGAAATTGGTGTTAAGAGTTTGGGGTTACAGCGTGGCAGGGAAACAAGCTCGAGGGTTGAAGAAATAGGGATTATGAGTTTGGGGTTATATCGTTGCAGGGGAAACCAGCTCGAGGGTTAAGGAAAATGGGGTTCAGAGTTTGGGGTTACAGTGTGGCAGGGAAAATAGTTCGAGGGTTAAAGAAATTGGGGTTAAGAGTTTGGAGTTACAGCGTGGTAGGGAAACAAGCTCGAGGGTTAAGGAAATTGGGGTTAAGAGTTTGGGGTTACAGCGTCGTAGGGAAACAAGCTCGAGCGTTAAGGAAATTGGGGTTAATAGTTTGGGGTTACAGCGTGGCAGGGAAACGAGTTCGAGGGATTAAAAAATTGGGGTTAAGAGTTTGGGGTTAGAGCGTGGCAGGGTATCCAGCTCGAGGGTTAAGGAAAATGGGGTTCAGAGTTTGGGGTTACAGTGTGGCAGGGAAAATAGTTCGAGGGTTAAAGAAATTGGGGTTAAGAGTTTGGGGTTACAGCGTGGCAGGGAAACAAGCTCGAGGGTTAAGGGAATTGGGGTTAATAGTTCGCGGTTACAGAGTGGCAGGGAAACCAGTTCGAGGGATAAGGAAATTAAGGTTAAGAATTTCAGTTCGAGCGTGGCAGGGTAAGCAGCTCGAGGGTTAAGGAAATTGGGGTTAAGAGTTTAGGGTTAGCGTGGTAGGGAAACAAGCTCGAGGGTTAAGGAAATTGGGGTTAATAGTTTGGGGTTATATCGTTGCAGGGTAACCAGCTCGAGGGTTAAGGAAAATGAGGTTAAGAGTATGAGGTTACAGCGTAGTAGGGTAAGCAGCTCGAGGTTAAGGAAAATGGGGTTAAGAGTTTGAGGTTACAGCGTGGTAGGGTAAGCAGCTCGAGGGTTAAGGAAATTGGCGTTAAGAGTTTGGGGTTACAGCGTGGCAGGGAAACAAGCTCGAGGGTTAAGGAAATTGGGGTTAATAGTTTGGGGTTACAGTGTGGCAGGGAAACTAGTTCGAGGTTTGAAGAAATAGGGGTTAAGAGTTTGGGCTTAAGGAAAATGGGGTTAAGAGTTTGGGGTTACAGCGTGATTCGGTAAACAGCGCGAGGGTTAAGGAAATTGGGGTTAAGAGTTTGGGGTTACAGCGTGGCAGGGAAACAAGCTCGAGGGTTAAGGGAATTGGGGTTAATAGTTCGCGGTTACAGAGTGGCGGGGAAACCAGTTCGAGGGATAAGGAAATTGGGGTTAAGAATTTCAGTTCGAGCGTGGCAGGGTAAGCAGCTCGAGGGTTAAGGAAATTGGGGTTAAGAGTTTAGGGTTACAGCGTGGTAGGGAAACAAGCTCGAGGGTTAAGGAAATTGGGGTTAATAGTTTGGGGTAATATCGTTGCAGGGTAACCAGCTCGAGGGTTAAGGAAAATGAGGTTAAGAGTATGAGGTTACAGCGTAGTAGGGTAAGCAGCTCGAGGGTTAAGGAAATTGGGGTTAAGAGTTTGGGGTTACAGCGTGGCAGGGAAACAAGCTCGAGGGTTAAGGAAATTGGGGTTAAGGAAATTGGGGTAAGAGTTTGGGGTAACAGCGTGGCAGGGAAACATTCTCGAGGGTTAAGGAAATTGGGGTTAATAGTTTGGGGTTACAGAGTGGCAGGGAAACCAGTTCGAGGGATAAGGAAATTGGGGTTAAGAGTTTGGGGTTAGAGCGTGGCAGGGAAACCAGCTCGAGGTTAAGAAAATTGGGGTTAAGAATTTCAGTTCGAGCGTGATAGGGTAAGCAGCTCGAGGGTTAAGGAAATTTGGGTTAAGAGTTTGGGGTTACAGCGTGGAAGGGAAACAAGCTTGAGGGTTAAGGAAATTGGGGTTAAGAGTTTGGGGTTACAGCGTGGTAGGGAAACAAGCTCGAGGGTTAAGGAAATTGGGGTTAATAGTTTGGGGTAACAGCGTGGCAGGGAATTCAGTTCGAGAGATGAAAAATATACGATTAAGAGTTTGGGGTTAGAGCGTGGCAGGGAAACAATCTCGAGGGTTAAGGAAATTGGGGTTAATAGTTTGGGGTTACAGAGTGGCAGGGAAACCAGTTCGAGGGATAAGGAAATTGGGGTTAAGAGTTTGGGGTTAGAGCGTGGCAGGGAAACCAGCTCGAGGTTAAGAAAATTGGAGTTAAGAGTTTGAGGTTACAGCGTGGCAGGGAAACAAGCTCGAGGGTTCAGGAAATTGGGGTTAATAGTTTGGGGTTACAGTGTGGCAGGGAAACTATTTCGAGGGGTAAAGAAATTGGGGTTAAGAGTTTTGGGTTCGAGCGTGGCAGGGTAACCACCTCGAGGTTTGAAGAAATAGGGGTTAAGAGTTTGGGGTTAGGGAAAATGGGGTTAAGAGTTTGGGGTTACAGCGTGGTTCGGTACACAGCGCGAGGGTTAAGGAAATTGGGGTTAAGAGTTTGGGGTTACAGCGTGGCAGGGAAACAAGCTCGAGGGATAAGGGAATTGGGGTTAATAGTTTGGGATTACAGTGTGGTAGGGAAACCAGTTCGAGGGTTAAGGAAATTAGGGTTAAGAGTTTCAGTTCGAGCGTGGCAGGGTAACCAGCTCGAGGGTTGAAGAAATAGGGATTATGAGTTTGGGGTTATATCGTTGCAGGGAAACCAGCTCGAGGGTTAAGGAAATTGGGGTTAAGAGTTTGGGGTTACAGCGTGGTAGGGAAACAAGCTCGAGGGTTAAGGAAATTGGGGTTAATAGTTTGGGGTTACAGCGTGGCAGGGAAACCAGTTCGAGGGATAAAAAAATTGGTGTTAAGAGTTTGGGGTTAGAGCGTGGCAGGGTAACAAGCTCGAGGGTTAAGGAAATTGGGGTTAATAGTTTGGGGTTACAGCGTGGCAGGGAAACCAGTTCGAGGGTTAAGGAAAATGGGGTTAAGAGTTTGATGTTACAGCGTGGTAGGGTAAGAGGCTCGAGGGTTAAGGAAATTGGTGTTAAGAGTTTGGGGTTACAGCGTGGCAGGGAAACAAGCTCGAGGGTTGAAGAAATAGGGATTATGAGTTTGGGGATATATCGTTGCAGGGAAACCAGCTCGAGGGTTAAGGAAAATGGGGTTCAGAGTTTGGGGTTACAGTGTGGCAGGGAAAATAGTTCGAGGGTTAAAGAAATTGGGGTTAAGAGTTTGGGGTTAGAGCGTGGCAGGGAAACCAGCTCGAGGTTAAGAAAATTGGAGTTAAGAATTTCAGTTCGTGCGTGGTAGGGTAAGCAGCTCGAGGGTTAAGGAAATTGGGGTTAAGAGTTTGGGGTTACATCGTGGTAGGGAAACAAGCTTGAGGGTTAAGGAAATTGGGGTTAAGAGTTTGGGGTTACAGCGTGGTAGGGAAACAAGCTCGAGGGTTAAGGAAATTGGGGTTAATAGTTTGGGGTAACAGCGTGGCAGGGAATTCAGTTCGAGGGATAAAAAAATTACGGTTAAGAGTTTGGGGTTAGAGCGTGGCAGGGTAACCAGCTCGAGGGTTGAAGAAATAGGGATTAAGAGTTTGGGGTTATATCGTTGCAGGGAAACCAGCTCGAGGGTTAAGGAAAATGGGGTTAAGAGTTTGAGGTTACAGCGTGGTAGGGTAAGAGGCTCGAGGGTTAAGGAAATTGGTGTTAAGAGTTTGGGGTTACAGCGTGGCAGGGAAACAAGCTCGAGGGTTGAAGAAATAGGGATTATGAGTTTGGGGTTATATCGTTGCAGGGAAACCAGCTCGAGGGTTAAGGAAAATGGGGTTCAGAGTTTGGGGTTACAGTGTGGCAGGGAAAATAGTTCGAGGGTTAAAGAAATTGGGGTTAAGAGTTTGGAGTTACAGCGTGGTAGGGAAACAAGCTCGAGGGTTAAGGAAATTGGGGTTAAGAGTTTGGGGTTACAGTGTCGTAGGGAAACAAGCTCGAGCGTTAAGGAAATTGGGGTTAATAGTTTGGGGTTACAGCGTGGCAGGGAAACGAGTTCGAGGGATTAAAAAATTGGGGTTAAGAGTTTGGGGTTAGAGCGTGGCAGGGTATCCAGCTCGAGGGTTAAGGAAAATGGGGTTAAGAGTTTGAGGTTACAGCGTGGCAGGGTAACCAGCTCGAGGGTTGAAGAAATAGGGATTATGAGTTTGGGGTTATATCGTTGCAGGGAAACCAGCTCGAGGGTTAAGGAAAATGGGGTTCAGAGTTTGGGGTTACAGTGTGGCAGGGAAAATAGTTCGAGGGTTAAAGAAATTGGGGTTAAGAGTTTGCAGTTACAGCGTGGTAGGGAAACTAGCTCGAGGGTTAAGGAAATTGGGGTTAAGAGTTTGGGGTTACAGCGTGGTAGGGAAACAAGCTCGAGGGTTAAGGAAATTGGGGTTAATAGTTTGGGGTTACAGCGTGGCAGGGAAACCAGTTCAAGGGATTAAAAAATTGGGGTTAAGAGTTTGGGGTTAGAGCGTGGCAGGGTATCCAGCTCGAGGGTTAAGGAAAATGGGGTTAAGAGTTTGAGGTTACAGCGTGGCAGGGAAACAAGCTCGAGGGTTAAGGAAATTGGGGTTAATAGTTTGGGGTTACAGTGTGGCAGGGAAACTATTTCGAGGGGTAAAGAAATTGGGGTTAAGAGTTTTGGGTTCGAGCGTGGCAGGGTAACCAGCTCGAGGTTTGAAGAAATAGGGGTTAAGAGTTTGGGGTTAGGGAAAATGGGGTTAAGAGTTTGGGGTTACAGCGTGGTTCGGTAAACAGCGCGAGGGTTAAGGAAATTGGGGTTAAGAGTTTCCGGTTACAGCGTGGCAGGGAAACAAGCTCGAGGGATAAGGGAATTGGGGTTAATAGTTTGGGGTTACAGAGTGGCAGGGAAACCAGTTCGAGGGATAAGGAAATTGGGGTTAAGAATTTCAGTTCGAGCGTGGCAGAAAAACCAGCTCGAGGGGTAAAGAAATTGGGGTTAATAGTTTGGGATTACAGTGTGGTAGGGAAACCAGTTCGACGGTTAAGGAAATTAGGGTTAAGAGTTTCAGTTCGAGCGTGGCAGGGTAACCAGCTCGAGGGTTGAAGAAATAGGGATTATGAGTTTGGGGTTATATCGTTGCAGGGAAACCAGCTTGAGGGTTAAGGAAATTGGGGTTAAGAGTTTGGGGTTACAGCGTGGTAGGGAAACAAGCTCGAGGGTTAAGGAAATTGGGGTTAATAGTTTGGGGTAACAGCGTGGCAGGGAATTCAGTTCGAGGGATAAAAAAATTACGGTTAAGAGTTTGGGGTTAGAGCGTGGCAGGGTAACCAGCTCGAGGGTTGAAGAAATAGGGATTAAGAGTTTGGGGTTATATCGTTGCAGGGAAACCAGCTCGAGGGTTAAGGAAAATGGGGTTAAGAGTTTGAGGTTACAGCGTGGTAGGGTAAGAGGCTCGAGGGTTAAGGAAAATGGGGTTAAGAGTTTGAGGTTACAGCGTGGCAGGGTAACCAGCTCGAGGGTTGAAGAAATAGGGATTATGAGTTTGGGGTTATATCGTTGCAGGGAAACCAGCTCGAGGGTTAAGGAAAATGGGGTTCAGAGTTTGGGGTTACAGTGTGGCAGGGAAAATAGTTCGAGGGTTAAAGAAATTGGGGTTAAGAGTTTGCAGTTACAGCGTGGTAGGGAAACAAGCTCGAGGGTTAAGGAAATTGGGGTTAAGAGTTTGGGGTTACAGCGTGGTAGGGAAACAAGCTCGAGGGTTAAGGAAATTGGGGTTAATAGTTTGGGGTTACAGCGTGGCAGGGAAACCAGTTCAAGGGATTAAAAAATTGGGGTTAAGAGTTTGGGGTTAGAGCGTGGCAGGGTATCCAGCTCGAGGGTTAAGGAAAATGGGGTTAAGAGTTTGAGGTTACAGCGTGCCAGGGAAACAAGCTCGAGGGTTAAGGAAATTGGGGTTAATAGTTTGGGGTTACAGTTTGGCAGGGAAACTATTTCGAGGGGTAAAGAAATTGGGGTTAAGAGTTTTGGGTTCGAGCGTGGCAGGGTAACCAGCTCGAGGTTTGAAAAAATAGGGGTTAAGAGTTTGGGGTTAGGGAAAATGGGGTTAAGAGTTTGGGGTTACAGCGTGGTTCGGTAAACAGCGCGAGGGTTAAGGAAATTGGGGTTAAGAGTTTGGGGTTACAGCGTGGCAGGGAAACAAGCTCGAGGGATAAGGGAATTGGGGTTAATAGTTTGGGGTTACAGAGTGGCAGGGAAACCAGTTCGAGGGATAAGGAAATTGGGGTTAAGAATTTCAGTTCGAGCGTGGCAGAAAAACCAGCTCGAGGGGTAAAGAAATTGGGGTTAATAGTTTGGGATTACAGTGTGGTAGGGAAACCAGTTCGAGGGTTAAGGAAATTAGGGTTAAGAGTTTCAGTTCGAGCGTGGCAGGGTAACCAGCTCGAGGGTTGAAGAAATAGGGATTATGAGTTTGGGGTTATATCGTTGCAGGGAAACCAGCTCGAGGGTTAAGGAAAATGGGGTTCAGAGTTTGGGGTTACAGTGTGGCAGGGAAAATAGTTCGAGGGGTAAAGAAATTGGGGTTAATAGTTTGGGATTACAGTGTGGTAGGGAAACCAGTTCGAGGGTTAAGGAAATTAGGGTTAAGAGTTTCAGTTCGAGCGTGGCAGGGTAACCAGCTCGAGGGTTGAAGAAATAGGGATTAAGAGTTTGGGGTTATATCGTTGCAGGGAAACCAGCTCGAGGGTTAAGGAAAATGGGGTTAAGAGTTTGGGGTTACAGCGTGATTCGGTAAACAGCGCGAGGGTTAAGGAAATTGGGGTTAAGAGTTTGGGGTTACAGCGTGGCAGGGAAACAAGCTCGAGGGTTAAGGGAATTGGGGTTAATAGTTCGCGGTTACAGAGTGGCAGGGAAACCAGTTCGAGGGATAAGGAAATTGGGGTTAAGAATTTCAGTTCGAGCGTGGCAGGGTAAGCAGCTCGAGGGTTAAGGAAATTGGGGTTAAGAGTTTAGGGTTACAGCGTTGTAGGGAAACAAGCTCGAGGGTTAAGGAAATTGGGGTTAATAGTTTGGGGTTATATCGTTGCAGGGTAACCAGCTCGAGGGTTAAGGAAAATGAGGTTAAGAGTATGAGGTTACAGCGTAGTAGGGTAAGCAGCTCGAGGTTAAGAAAATTGGGGTTAAGAATTTCAGTTCGAGCGTGGTAGGGTAAGCAGCTCGAGGGTTAAGGAAATTGGGGTTAAGAGTTTGGAGTTACAGCGTGGTAGGGAAACAAGCTCGAGGGTTAAGGAAATTGGGGTTAATAGTTTGGGGTTACAGCGTGGCAGGGAAACCAGTTCGAGGGATAAAAAAATTGGTGTTAAGAGTTTGGGGTTAGAGCGTGGCAGGGTAACCAGCTCGAGGGTTGAAGAAATAGGGATTAAGAGTTTGGGGTTATATCGTTGCAGGGAAACCAGCTCGAGGGTTAAGGAAAATGGGGTTAAGAGTTTGATGTTACAGCGTGGTAGGGTAAGCAGCTCGAGGGTTAAGGAAATTGGCATTAAGAGTTTGGGGTTACAGCGTGGCAGGGAAACAAGCTCGAGGGTTAAGGAAATTGGGGTTAATAGTTTGGGGTTACAGAGTGGCAGGGAAACCAGTTCGAGGGATAAGGAAATTGGGGTTAAGAGTTTGGGGTTAGAGCGTGGCAGGGAAACCAGCTCGAGGTTAAGAAAATTGGCGTTGGGTTCCGTATTTCAGTTCGAGCGTGGTAGGTTAAGCAGCTTGAGGGTTAAGGAAATTGGGGTTAAGAGTTTGGAGTTACAGCGTGGTAGGGAAACAAGCTCGAGGGTTAAGGAAATTGGGGTTAAGAGTTTGGGGTTACAGCGTGGTAGGGAAACAAGCTCGAGGGTTAAGGAAATTGGGGTTAATAGTTTGGGGTTACAGCGTGGCAGGGAAACCAGTTCGAGGGATTAAAAAATTGGGGTTATGAGTTTGGGGTTAGAGCGTGGCAGGGTATCCAGCTCGAGGGTTAAGGAAAATGGGGTTATGAATTTCAGTTCGAGCGTGGTAGGGTAAGCAGCTCGAGGGTTAAGTAAAGTGGGGTTAAGAGTTTGGGGTTACAGCGTGGTAGGGAAACAAGCTCGAGGGTTAAGGAAATTGGGGTTAATAGTTTGGGGTTACAGCGTGGCAGGGAAACCAGTTCGAGGGATAAAAAAATTGGTGTTAAGAGTTTGGGGTTAGAGCGTGGCAGGGTAACCAGCTCGAGGGTTGAAGAAATAGGGATTAAGAGTTTGGGGTTATATCGTTGCAGGGAAACCAGCTCGAGGGTTAAGGAAAATGGGGTTAAGAGTTTGAGGTTACAGCGTGGTAGGGTAAGAGGCTCGAGGGTTAAGGAAATTGGCGTTAAGAGTTTGGGGTTACAGCGTGGCAGGGAAACAAGCTCGAGGGATAAGGGAATTGGGGTTAATAGTTTGGGGTTACAGAGTGGCAGGGAAACCAGTTCGAGGGATAAGGAAATTGGGGTTAAGAATTTCAGTTCGAGCGTGGCAGAAAAACAAGCTCGAGGGGTAAGGAAATTGGGGTTAATAGTTTGGGATTACAGTGTGGTAGGGAAACCAGTTCGAGGGTAAAGGAAATTAGGGTTAAGAGTTTCAGTTCGAGCGTGGCAGGGTAAACAGCTCGAGGGTTGAAGAAATAGGGATTATGAGTTTGGGGTTATATCGTTGCAGGGAAACCAGCTCGAGGGTTAAGGAAAATGGGGTTCAGAGGTTGGGGTTACAGTGTGGCAGGGAAAATAGTTCGAGGGTTAAAGAAATTGGGGTTAAGAGTTTGGGGTTAGAGCGTGGCAGGGTAACCAGCTCGAGGGTTGAAGAAATAGGGATTAAGAGTTTGGGGTTATATCGTTGCAGGGAAACCAGCTCGAGGGTTAAGGAAAATGGGGTTAAGAGTTTGAGGTTACAGCGTGGTAGGGTAAGCAGCTCGAGGGTTAAGGAAATTGGCGTTAAGAGTTTGGGGTTACAGCTTGGCAGGGAAACAAGCTCGAGGGTTAAGGAAATTGGGGTTAATAGTTTGGGGTTACAGTGTGGCAGGGAAACTAGTTCGAGGTTTGAAGAAATAGGGGTTAAGAGTTTGGGCTTAAGGAAAATGGGGTTAAGAGTTTGGGGTTACAGCGTGATTCGGTAAACAGCGCGAGGGTTAAGGAAATTGGGGTTAAGAGTTTGGGGTTACAGCGTGGCAGGGAAACAAGCTCGAGGGTTAAGGGAATTGGGGTTAATAGTTCGCGGTTACAGAGTGGCAGGGAAACCAGTTCGAGGGATAAGGAAATTGGGGTTAAGAATTTCAGTTCGAGCGTGGCAGGGTAAGCAGCTCGAGGGTTAAGGAAATTGGGGTTAAGAGTTTAGGGTTACAGCGTGGTAGGGAAACAAGCTCGAGGGTTAAGGAAATTGGGGTTAATAGTTTGGGGTTATATCGTTGCAGGGTAACCAGCTCTAGGGTTAAGGAAAATGAGGTTAAGAGTATGAGGTTACAGCGTAGTAGGGTAAGCAGCTCGAGGGTTAAGGAAATTGGGGTTAAGAGTTTGGGGTTACAGCGTGGCAGGGAAACAAGCTCGAGGGTTAAGGAAATTGGGGTTAAGGAAATTGGGGTTAAGAGTTTGGGGTAACAGCGTGGCAGGGAAACATTCTCGAGGGTTAAGGAAATTGGGGTTAATAGTTTGGGGTTACAGAGTGGCAGGGAAACCAGTTCGAGGGATAAGGAAATTGGGGTTAAGAGTTTGAGGTTACAGCGTGGTAGGGTAAGCAGCTCGAGGGTTAAGGAAATTGGCGTTAAGAGTTTGGGGTTACAGCGTGGCAGGGAAACAAGCTCGAGGGTTAAGGAAATTGGGGTTAATAGTTTGGGGTTACAGTGTGGCAGGGAAACTAGTTCGAGGGTTGAAGAAATAGGGATTAAGAGTTTGGGGTTATATCGTTGTAGGGAAACCAGCTCGAGGGTTAAGGAAAATGGGGTTAAGAGTTTGATGTTACAGCGTGGTAGGTTAAGCAGCTCGAGGGTTAAGGAAATTGGCATTAAGAGTTTGGGGTTACAGCGTGGCAGGGAAACAAGCTCGAGGGTTAAGGAAATTGGGGTTAATAGTTTGGGGTTACAGAGTGGCAGGGAAACCAGTTCGAGGGATAAGGAAATTGGGGTTAAGAGTTTGGGGTTAGAGCGTGGCAGGGAAACCAGCTCGAGGTTAAGAAAATTGGCGTTGGGTTCCGTATTTCAGTTCGAGCGTGGTAGGTTAAGCAGCTTGAGGGTTAAGGAAATTGGGGTTAAGAGTTTGGAGTTACAGCGTGGTAGG
Organism: Phymastichus coffea; assembly: GCF_024137745.1. Taxonomy (NCBI): domain Eukaryota; kingdom Metazoa; phylum Arthropoda; class Insecta; order Hymenoptera; family Eulophidae; genus Phymastichus; species Phymastichus coffea. Next base: position 24,373 of record NW_026707087.1, on the reverse strand, counting down.
GAAACAAGCTCGAGGGTTAAGGAAATTGGGGTTAAGAGTTTGGGGTTACAGCGTGGTAGGGAAACAAGCTCGAGGGTTAAGGAAATTGGGGTTAATAGTTTGGGGTTACAGCGTGGCAGGGAAACCAGTTCGAGGGATTAAAAAATTGGGGTTAAGAGTTTGGGGTTAGAGCGTGGCAGGGTATCCAGCTCGAGGGTTAAGGAAAATGGGGTTATGAATTTCAGTTCGAGCGTGGTAGGGTAAGCAGCTCGAGGGTTAAGTAAAGTGGGGTTAAGAGTTTGGGGTTACAGCGTGGTAGGGAAACAAGCTCGAGGGTTAAGGAAATTGGGGTTAAGAGTTTGGGGTTACAGCGTGGTAGGGAAACAAGCTCGAGGGTTAAGGAAATTGGGGTTAATAGTTTGGGGTTACAGCGTGGCAGGGAAACCAGTTCGAGGGATAAAAAAATTGGTGTTAAGAGTTTGGGGTTAGAGCGTGGCAGGGTAACCAGCTCGAGGGTTGAAGAAATAGGGATTAAGAGTTTGGGGTTATATCGTTGCAGGGAAACCAGCCCGAGGCTTAAGGAAAATGGGGTTAAGAGTTTGAGGTTACAGCGTGGTAGGGTAAGCAGCTCGAGGGTTAAGGAAATTGGCATTAAGAGTTTGGGGTTACAGCGTGGCAGGGAAACAAGCTCGAGGGTTAAGGAAATTGGGGTTAATAGTTTAGGGTTACAGAGTGGCAGGGAAACCAGTTCGAGGGATAAGGAAATTGGGGTTAAGAGTTTGGGGTTAGAGCGTGGCAGGGAAACCAGCTCGAGGTTAAGAAAATTGGCGTTGGGTTCAGAATTTCAGTTCAGGCGTGGTAGGTTAAGCAGCTCGAGGGTTAAGGAAATTGGGGTTAAGAGTTTGGAGTTACAGCGTGGTAGGGAAACAAGCTTGAGGGTTAAGGATATTGGGGTTAAGAGTTTGGGGTTACAGCGTGGTAGGGAAACAAGCTCGAGGGTTAAGGAAATTGGGGTTAATAGTTTGGGGTAACAGCGTGGCAGGGAATTCAGTTCGAGTGATAAAAAAATTACGGTTAAGAGTTTGGGGTTAGAGCGTGGCAGGGTAACCAGCTCGAGGGTTGAAGAAATAGGGATTAAGAGTTTGGGGTTATATCGTTGCAGGGAAACCAGCTCGAGGGTTAAGGAAAATGGGGTTAAGAGTTTGAGGTTACAGCGTGGTAGGGTAAGAGGCTCGAGGGTTAAGGAAATTGGCTTTAAGAGTTTGGGGTTACAGCGTGGCAGGGAAACAAGCTCGAGGGTTGAAGAAATAGGGATTATGAGTTTGGGGTTATATCGTTGCAGGGAAACCAGCTCGAGGGTTAAGGAAAATGGGGTTCAGAGTTTGGAGTTACAGCGTGGCAGGGAATTCAGTTCGAGAGATAAAAAAATTACGGTTAAGAGTTTGGGGTTAGAGCGTGGCAGGTAAACAATCTCGAGGGTTAAGGAAATTGGGGTTAATAGTTTGGGGTTACAGCGTGGCAGGGAAACCAGTTCGAGGGATTAAAAAATTGGGGTTAAGAGTTTGGGGTTAGAGCGTGGCAGGGTATCCAGCTCGAGGGTTAAGGAAAATGGGGTTATGAATTTCAGTTCGAGCGTGGTAGGGTAAGCAGCTCGAGGGTTAAGTAAAGTGGGGTTAAGAGTTTGGGGTTACAGCGTGGTAGGGAAACAAGCTCGAGGGTTAAGGAAATTGGGGTTAAGAGTTTGGGGTTACAGCGTGGTAGGGAAACAAGCTCGAGGGTTAAGGAAATTGGGGTTAATAGTTTGGGGTTACAGCGTGGCAGGGAAACCAGTTCGAGGGATAAAAAAATTGGTGTTAAGAGTTTGGGGTTAGAGCGTGGCAGGGTAACAAGCTCGAGGGTTAAGGAAATTGGGGTTAATAGTTTGGGGTTACAGCGTGGCAGGGAAACCAGTTCGAGGGATAAAAAAATTGGTGTTAAGAGTTTGGGGTTAGAGCGTGGCAGGGAAACCAGCTCGAGGTTAAGAAAATTGGCGTTGGGTTCAGAATTTCAGTTCAGGCGTGGTAGGTTAAGCAGCTCGAGGGTTAAGGAAATTGGGGTTAAGAGTTTGGAGTTACAGCGTGGCAGGGAATTCAGTTCGAGAGATAAAAAAATTACGGTTAAGAGTTTGGGGTTAGAGCGTGGCAGGTAAACAATCTCGAGGGTTAAGGAAATTGGGGTTAATAGTTTGGGGTTACAGAGTGGCAGGGAAACCAGTTCGAGGGATAAGGAAATTGGGGTTAAGAATTTGGGGTTAGAGCGTGGCAGGGAAACCAGCTCGAGGTTAAGAAAATTGGGGTTAAGAATTTCAGTTCGTGCGTGGTAGGGTAAGCAGCTCGAGGGTTAAGGAAATTGGGGTTAAGAGTTTGGGGTTACAGCGTGGTAGCGAAACAAGCTTGAGGGTTAAGGAAATTGGGGTTAAGAGTTTGGGGTTACAGCGTGGTAGGGAAACAAGCTCGAGGGTTAAGGAAATTGGGGTTAATAGTTTGGGGTAACAGCGTGGCAGGGAATTCAGTTCGAGGGATAAAAAAATTACGGTTAAGAGTTTGGGGTTAGAGCGTGGCAGGGTAACCAGCTCGAGGGTTGAAGAAATAGGGATTAAGAGTTTGGGGTTATATCGTTGCAGGGAAACCAGCTCGAGGGTTAAGGAAAATGGGGTTAAGAGTTTGAGGTTACAGCGTGGTAGGGTAAGAGGCTCGAGGGTTAAGGAAATTGGCGTTAAGAGTTTGGGGTTACAGCGTGGCAGGGAAACAAGCTCGAGGGTTGAAGAAATAGGGATTATGAGTTTGGGGTTATATCGTTGCAGGGAAACCAGCTCGAGGGTTAAGGAAAATGGGGTTCAGAGTTTGGGGTTATAGTGTGGCAGGGAAAATAGTTCGAGGGTTAAAGAAATTGGGGTTAAGAGTTTGGAGTTACAGCGTGGTAGGGAAACAAGCTCGAGGGTTAAGGAAATTGGGGTTAAGAGTTTGGGGTTACAGCGTGGTAGGGAAACAAGCTCGAGCGTTAAGGAAATTGGGGTTAATAGTTTGGGGTTACAGCGTGGCAGGGAAACCAGTTCGAGGGATTAAAAAATTGGGGTTAAGAGTTTGGGGTTAGAGCGTGGCAGGGTATCCAGCTCGAGGGTTAAGGAAAATGGGGTTAAGAGTTTGAGGTTACAGCGTGGCAGGGTAACCAGCTCAAGGGTTGAAGAAATAGGGATTTTGAGTTTGGGGTTATATCGTTGCAGGGAAACCAGTTCGAGGGTTAAGGTAAATGGGGTTCAGAGTTTGGGGTTACAGTGTGGCAGGGAAAATAGTTCGAGGGTTAAAGAAATTGGGGTTAAGAGTTTGGGGTTAGAGCGTGGCAGGGTAACCAGCTCGAGGGTTAAGGAAATTGGGGTTAATAGTTTGGGGTAACAGCGTGGCAGGGAATTCAGTTCGAGGGATAAAAAAATTACGGTTAAGAGTTTGGGGTTAGAGCGTGGCAGGGTAACCAGCTCGAGGGTTGAAGAAATAGGGATTAAGAGTTTGGGGTTATATCGTTGCAGGGAAACCAGCTCGAGGGTTAAGGAAAATGGGGTTAAGAGTTTGAGGTTACAGCGTGGCAGGGAATTCAGTTCGAGAGATAAAAAAATTACGGTTAAGAGTTTGGGGTTAGAGCGTGGCAGGGAAACAAGCTCGAGGGTTAAGTAAATTGGGGTTAATAGTTTGGGATTACAGAGTGGCAGGGAAACTATTTCGAGGGGTAAAAAAATTACGGTTAAGAGTTTGGGGTTAGAGCGTGGCAGGGTAACCAGCTCGAGGGTTGAAGAAATAGGGATTAAGAGTTTGGGGTTATATCGTTGCAGGGAAACCAGCTCGAGGGTTAAGGAAAATGGGGTTAAGAGTTTGAGGTTACAGCGTGGTAGGGTAAGAGGCTCGAGGGTTAAGGAAATTGGCGTTAAGAGTTTGGGGTTACAGCGTGGCAGGGAAACAAGCTCGAGGGATAAGGGAATTGGGGTTAATAGTTTGGGGTTACAGAGTGGCAGGGAAACCAGTTCGAGGGATAAGGAAATTGGGGTTAAGAATTTCAGTTCGAGCGTGGCAGGGTAACCAGCTCGAGGGTTGAAGAAATAGGGATTATGAGTTTGGGGTTATATCGTTGCAGGGAAACCAGCTCGAGGGTTAAGGAAAATGGGGTTCAGAGTTTGGGGTTACAGTGTGGCAGGGAAAATAGTTCGAGGGTTAAAGAAATTGGGGTTAAGAGTTTGGGGTTAGAGCGTGGCAGGGTAACCAGCTCGAGGGTTGAAGAAATAGGGATTAAGAGTTTGGGGTTATATCGTTGCAGGGAAACCAGCTCGAGGGTTAAGGAAAATGGGGTTAAGAGTTTGGGGTTAGAGCGTGGCAGGGTAACCAGCTCGAGGGTTGAAGAAATAGGGATTAAGAGTTTGGGGTTATATCGTTGCAGGGAAACCAGCTCGAGGGTTAAGGAAATTGGGGTTAATAGTTTGGGGTAACAGCGTGGCAGGGAATTCAGTTCGAGGGATAAAAAAATTACGGTTAAGAGTTTGGGGTTAGAGCGTGGCAGGGTAACCAGCTCGAGGGTTGAAGAAATTGGGATTAAGAGTTTGGGGTTATATCGTTGCAGGGAAACCAGCTCGAGGGTTAAGGAAAATGGGGTTAAGAGTTTGAGGTTAGAGCGTGGCAGGGTAACCAGCTCGAGGGTTGAAGAAATAGGGATTAAGAGTTTGGGGTTATATCGTTGCAGGGAAACCAGCTCGAGGGTTAAGGAAAATGGGGTTAAGAGTTTGGGGTTAGAGCGTGGCAGGGTAACCAGCTCGAGGGTTGAAGAAATAGGGATTAATAGTTTGGGGTAACAGCGTGGCAGGGAATTCAGTTCGAGGGATAAAAAAATTACGGTTAAGAGTTTGGGGTTAGAGCGTGGCAGGGTAACCAGCTCGAGGGTTAAGGAAATTGGGGTTAATAGTTTGGGGTAACAGCGTGGCAGGGAATTCAGTTCGAGGGATAAAAAAATTACGGTTAAGAGTTTGGGGTTAGAGCGTGGCAGGGTAACCAGCTCGAGGGTTGAAGAAATAGGGATTAAGAGTTTGGGGTTATATCGTTGCAGGGAAAATAGTTCGAGGGTTAAAGAAATTGGGGTTAAGAGTTTGGGGTTAGAGCGTGGCAGGGTAACCAGCTCGAGGGTTGAAGAAATAGGGATTAAGAGTTTGGGGTTATATCGTTGCAGGGAAACCAGCTCGAGGGTTAAGGAAAATGGGGTTAAGAGTTTGAGGTTACAGCGTGGTAGGGTAAGCAGCTCGAGGGTTAAGGAAATTTGGGTTAAGAGTTTGGGGTTACAGCGTGGTAGGGAAACAAGCTTGAGGGTTAAGGAAATTGGGGTTAAGAGTTTGGGGTTACAGCGTGGTAGGGAAACAAGCTCGAGGGTTAAGGAAATTGGGGTTAATAGTTTGGGGTAACAGCGTGGCAGGGAATTCAGTTCGAGAGATAAAAAATATACGGTTAAGAGTTTGGGGTTAGAGCGTGGCAGGGAAACAATCTCGAGGGTTAAGGAAATTGGGGTTAATAGTTTGGGGTTACAGAGTGGCAGGGAAACCAGCTCGAGGGATAAGGAAATTGGGGTTAAGAGTTTGGGGTTAGAGCGTGGCAGGGAAACCAGCTCGAGGTTAAGAAAATTGGAGTTAAGAATTTCAGTTCGTGCGTGGTAGGGTAAGCAGCTCGAGGGTTAAGGAAATTGGGGTTAAGAGTTTGGGGTTACAGCGTGGTAGGGAAACAAGCTTGAGGGTTAAGGAAATTGGGGTTAAGAGTTTGGTGTTTCAGCGTGGTAGGGAAACAAGCTCGAGGGTTAAGGAAATTGGGGTTAATAGTTTGGGGTAACAGCGTGGCAGGGAATTCAGTTCGAGGGATAAAAAAATTACGGTTAAGAGTTTGGGGTTAGAGCGTGGCAGGGTAACCAGCTCGAGGGTTGAAGAAATAGGGATTAAGAGTTTGGGGTTATATCGTTGCAGGGAAACCAGCTCGAGGGTTAAGGAAAATGGGGTTAAGAGTTTGAGGTTACAGCGTGGTAGGGTAAGAGGCTCGAGGGTTAAGGAAATTGGTGTTAAGAGTTTGGGGTTACAGCGTGGCAGGGAAACAAGCTCGAGGGTTGAAGAAATAGGGATTATGAGTTTGGGGTTATATCGTTGCAGGGAAACCAGCTCGAGGGTTAAGGAAAATGGGGTTCAGAGTTTGGTGTTACAGTGTGGCAGGGAAAATAGTTCGAGGGTTAAAGAAATTGGGGTTAAGAGTTTGGAGTTACAGCGTGGTAGGGAAACAAGCTCGAGGGTTAAGGAAATTGGGGTTAAGAGTTTGGGGTTACAGCGTGGTAGGGAAACAAGCTCGAGCGTTAAGGAAATTGGGGTTAATAGTTTGGGGTTACAGCGTGGCAGGGAAACCAGTTCGAGGGATTAAAAAATTGGGGTTAAGAGTTTGGGGTTAGAGCGTGGCAGGGTATCCAGCTCGAGGGTTAAGGAAAATGGGGTTAAGAGTTTGAGGTTACAGCGTGGCAGGGTAACCAGCTCGAGGGTTGAAGAAATAGGGATTATGAGTTTGGGGTTATATCGTTGCAGGGAAACCAGCTCGAGGGTTAAGGAAAATGGGGTTCAGAGTTTGAGGTTACAGTGTGGCAGGGAAAGTAGTTCGAGGGTTAAAGAAATTGGGGTTAAGAGTTTGCAGTTACAGCGTGGTAGGGAAACAAGCTCGAGGGTTAAGGAAATTGGGGTTAAGAGTTTGGGGTTACAGCGTGGTAGGGAAACAAGCTCGAGGGTTAAGGAAATTGGGGTTAATAGTTTGGGGTTACAGCGTGGCAGGGAAACCAGTTCGAGGGATTAAAAAATTGGGGTTAAGGGTTTGGGGTTAGAGCGTGGCAGGGTATCCAGCTCGAGGGTTAAGGAAAATGGGGTTAAGAGTTTGAGGTTACAGCGTGGCAGGGAAACAAGCTCGAGGGTTAAGGAAATTGGGGTTAATAGTTTGGGGTTACAGTGTGGCAGGGAAACTATTTCGAGGGGTAAAGAAATTGGGGTTAAGAGTTTTGGGTTCGAGCGTGGCAGGGTAACCAGCTCGAGGTTTGAAAAAATAGGGGTTAAGAGTTTGGGGTTAGGGAAAATGGGGTTAAGAGTTTGGGGTTACAGCGTGGTTCGGTAAACAGCGCGAGGGTTAAGGAAATTGGTGTTAAGAGTTTGGGGTTACAGCGTGGCAGGGAAACAAGCTCGAAGGATAAGGGAATTGGGGTTAATAGTTTGGGGTTACAGAGTGGCAGGGAAACCAGTTCGAGGGATAAGGAAATTGGGGTTAAGAATTTCAGTTCGAGCGTGGCAGAAAAACCAGCTCGAGGGGTAAAGAAATTGGGGTTAATAGTTTGGGATTACAGTGTGGTAGGGAAACCAGTTCGAGGGTTAAGGAAATTAGGGTTAAGAGTTTCAGTTCGAGCGTGGCAGGGTAACCAGCTCGAGGGTTGAAGAAATAGGGATTATGAGTTTGGGGTTATATCGTTGCAGGGAAACCAGCTCGAGGGTTAAGGAAAATGGGGTTCAGAGTTTGGGGTTACAGTGTGGCAGGGAAAATAGTTCGAGGGGTAAAGAAATTGGGGTTAATAGTTTGGGATTACAGTGTGGTAGGGAAACCAGTTCGAGGGTTAAGGAAATTAGGGTTAAGAGTTTCAGTTCGAGCGTGGCAGGGTAACCAGCTCGAGGGTTGAAGAAATAGGGATTATGAGTTTGGGGTTATATCGTTGCAGGGAAACCAGCTCGAGGGTTAAGGAAAATGGGGTTCAGAGTTTGGTGTTACAGTGTGGCAGGGAAAATAGTTCGAGGGTTAAAGAAATTGGGGTTAAGAGTTTGGAGTTACAGCGTGGTAGGGAAACAAGCTCGAGGGTTAAGGAAATTGGGGTTAAGAGTTTGGGGTTACAGCGTGGTAGGGAAACAAGCTCGAGCGTTAAGGAAATTGGGGTTAATAGTTTGGGGTTACAGCGTGGCAGGGAAACCAGTTCGAGGGATTAAAAAATTGGGGTTAAGAGTTTGGGGTTAGAGCGTGGCAGGGTATCCAGCTCGAGGGTTAAGGAAAATGGGGTTAAGAGTTTGAGGTTACAGCGTGGCAGGGTAACCAGCTCGAGGGTTGAAGAAATAGGGATTATGAGTTTGGGGTTATATCGTTGCAGGGAAACCAGCTCGAGGGTTAAGGAAAATGGGGTTCAGAGTTTGGGGTTACAGTGTGGCAGGGAAAATAGTTCGAGGGTTAAAGAAATTAGGGTTAAGAGTTTGCAGTTACAGCGTGGTAGGGAAACAAGCTCGAGGGTTAAGGAAATTGGGGTTAAGAGTTTGGGGTTACAGCGTGGTAGGGAAACAAGCTCGAGGGTTAAGGAAATTGGGGTTAATAGTTTGGGGTTACAGCGTGGCAGGGAAACCAGTTCGAGGGATTAAAAAATTGGGGTTAAGAGTTTGGGGTTAGAGCGTGGCAGGGTATCCAGCTCGAGGGTTAAGGAAAATGGGGTTAAGAGTTTGAGGTTACAGCGTGCCAGGGAAACAAGCTCGAGGGTTAAGGAAATTGGGGTTAATAGTTTGGGGTTACAGTTTGGCAGGGAAACTATTTCGAGGGGTAAAGAAATTGGGGTTAAGAGTTTTGGGTTCGAGCGTGGCAGGGTAACCAGCTCGAGGTTTGAAAAAATAGGGGTTAAGAGTTTGGGGTTAGGGAAAATGGGGTTAAGAGTTTGGGGTTACAGCGTGGTTCGGTAAACAGCGCGAGGGTTAAGGAAATTGGGGTTAAGAGTTTGGGGTTACAGCGTGGCAGGGAAACAAGCTCGAGGGATAAGGGAATTGGGGTTAATAGTTTGGGGTTACAGAGTGGCAGGGAAACCAGTTCGAGGGATAAGGAAATTGGGGTTAAGAATTTCAGTTCGAGCGTGGCAGAAAAACCAGCTCGAGGGGTAAAGAAATTGGGGTTAATAGTTTGGGATTACAGTGTGGTAGGGAAACCAGTTCGAGGGTTAAGGAAATTAGGGTTAAGAGTTTCAGTTCGAGCGTGGCAGGGTAACCAGCTCGAGGGTTGAAGAAATAGGGATTATGAGTTTGGGGTTATATCGTTGCAGGGAAACCAGCTCGAGGGTTAAGGAAAATGGGGTTCAGAGTTTGGGGTTACAGTGTGGCAGGGAAAATAGTTCGAGGGGTAAAGAAATTGGGGTTAATAGTTTGGGATTACAGTGTGGTAGGGAAACCAGTTCGAGGGTTAAGGAAATTAGGGTTAAGAGTTTCAGTTCGAGCGTGGCAGGGTAACCAGCTCGAGGGTTGAAGAAATAGGGATTAAGAGTTTGGGGTTATATCGTTGCAGGGAAACCAGCTCGAGGGTTAAGGAAAATGGGGTTAAGAGTTTGGGGTTACAGCGTGATTCGGTAAACAGCGCGAGGGTTAAGGAAATTGGGGTTAAGAGTTTGGGGTTACAGCGTGGCAGGGAAACAAGCTCGAGGGTTAAGGGAATTGGGGTTAATAGTTCGCGGTTACAGAGTGGCAGGGAAACCAGTTCGAGGGATAAGGAAATTGGGGTTAAGAATTTCAGTTCGAGCGTGGCAGGGTAAGCAGCTCGAGGGTTAAGGAAATTGGGGTTAAGAGTTTAGGGTTACAGCGTTGTAGGGAAACAAGCTCGAGGGTTAAGGAAATTGGGGTTAATAGTTTGGGGTTATATCGTTGCAGGGTAACCAGCTCGAGGGTTAAGGAAAATGAGGTTAAGAGTATGAGGTTACAGCGTAGTAGGGTAAGCAGCTCGAGGTTAAGAAAATTGGGGTTAAGAATTTCAGTTCGAGCGTGGTAGGGTAAGCAGCTCGAGGGTTAAGGAAATTGGGGTTAAGAGTTTGGAGTTACAGCGTGGTAGGGAAACAAGCTCGAGGGTTAAGGAAATTGGGGTTAATAGTTTGGGGTTACAGCGTGGCAGGGAAACCAGTTCGAGGGATAAAAAAATTGGTGTTAAGAGTTTGGGGTTAGAGCGTGGCAGGGTAACCAGCTCGAGGGTTGAAGAAATAGGGATTAAGAGTTTGGGGTTATATCGTTGCAGGGAAACCAGCTCGAGGGTTAAGGAAAATGGGGTTAAGAGTTTGATGTTACAGCGTGGTAGGGTAAGCAGCTCGAGGGTTAAGGAAATTGGCATTAAGAGTTTGGGGTTACAGCGTGGCAGGGAAACAAGCTCGAGGGTTAAGGAAATTGGGGTTAATAGTTTGGGGTTACAGAGTGGCAGGGAAACCAGTTCGAGGGATAAGGAAATTGGGGTTAAGAGTTTGGGGTTAGAGCGTGGCAGGGAAACCAGCTCGAGGTTAAGAAAATTTGCGTTGGGTTCCGTATTTCAGTTCGAGCGTGGTAGGTTAAGCAGCTTGAGGGTTAAGGAAATTGGGGTTAAGAGTTTGGAGTTACAGCGTGGTAGGGAAACAAGCTCGAGGGTTAAGGAAATTGGGGTTAAGAGTTTGGGGTTACAGCGTGGTAGGGAAACAAGCTCGAGGGTTAAGGAAATTGGGGTTAATAGTTTGGGGTTACAGCGTGGCAGGGAAACCAGTTCGAGGGATTAAAAAATTGGGGTTATGAGTTTGGGGTTAGAGCGTGGCAGGGTATCCAGCTCGAGGGTTAAGGAAAATGGGGTTATGAATTTCAGTTCGAGCGTGGTAGGGTAAGCAGCTCGAGGGTTAAGTAAAGTGGGGTTAAGAGTTTGGGGTTACAGCGTGGTAGGGAAACAAGCTCGAGGGTTAAGGAAATTGGGGTTAATAGTTTGGGGTTACAGCGTGGCAGGGAAACCAGTTCGAGGGATAAAAAAATTGGTGTTAAGAGTTTGGGGTTAGAGCGTGGCAGGGTAACCAGCTCGAGGGTTGAAGAAATAGGGATTAAGAGTTTGGGGTTATATCGTTGCAGGGAAACCAGCTCGAGGGTTAAGGAAAATGGGGTTAAGAGTTTGAGGTTACAGCGTGGTAGGGTAAGAGGCTCGAGGGTTAAGGAAATTGGCGTTAAGAGTTTGGGGTTACAGCGTGGCAGGGAAACAAGCTCGAGGGATAAGGGAATTGGGGTTAATAGTTTGGGGTTACAGAGTGGCAGGGAAACCAGTTCGAGGGATAAGGAAATTGGGTTTAAGAATTTCAGTTCGAGCGTGGCAGAAAAACAAGCTCGAGGGGTAAGGAAATTGGGGTTAATAGTTTGGGATTACAGTGTGGTAGGGAAACCAGTTCGAGGGTAAAGGAAATTAGGGTTAAGAGTTTCAGTTCGAGCGTGGCAGGGTAAACAGCTCGAGGGTTGAAGAAATAGGGATTATGAGTTTGGGGTTATATCGTTGCAGGGAAACCAGCTCGAGGGTTAAGGAAAATGGGGTTCAGAGGTTGGGGTTACAGTGTGGCAGGGAAAATAGTTCGAGGGTTAAAGAAATTGGGGTTAAGAGTTTGGGGTTAGAGCGTGGCAGGGTAACCAGCTCGAGGGTTGAAGAAATAGGGATTAAGAGTTTGGGGTTATATCGTTGCAGGGAAACCAGCTCGAGGGTTAAGGAAAATGGGGTTAAGAGTTTGAGGTTACAGCGTGGTAGGGTAAGCAGCTCGAGGGTTAAGGAAATTGGCGTTAAGAGTTTGGGGTTACAGCTTGGCAGGGAAACAAGCTCGAGGGTTAAGGAAATTGGGGTTAATAGTTTGGGGTTACAGTGTGGCAGGGAAACTAGTTCGAGGTTTGAAGAAATAGGGGTTAAGAGTTTGGGCTTAAGGAAAATGGGGTTAAGAGTTTGGGGTTACAGCGTGATTCGGTAAACAGCGCGAGGGTTAAGGAAATTGGGGTTAAGAGTTTGGGGTTACAGCGTGGCAGGGAAACAAGCTCGAGGGTTAAGGGAATTGGGGTTAATAGTTCGCGGTTACAGAGTGGCAGGGAAACCAGTTCGAGGGATAAGGAAATTGGGGTTAAGAATTTCAGTTCGAGCGTGGCAGGGTAAGCAGCTCGAGGGTTAAGGAAATTGGGGTTAAGAGTTTAGGGTTACAGCGTGGTAGGGAAACAAGCTCGAGGGTTAAGGAAATTGGGGTTAATAGTTTGGGGTTATATCGTTGCAGGGTAACCAGCTCTAGGGTTAAGGAAAATGAGGTTAAGAGTATGAGGTTACAGCGTAGTAGGGTAAGCAGCTCGAGGGTTAAGGAAATTGGGGTTAAGAGTTTGGGGTTACAGCGTGGCAGGGAAACAAGCTCGAGGGTTAAGGAAATTGGGGTTAAGGAAATTGGGGTTAAGAGTTTGGGGTAACAGCGTGGCAGGGAAACATTCTCGAGGGTTAAGGAAATTGGGGTTAATAGTTTGGGGTTACAGAGTGGCAGGGAAACCAGTTCGAGGGATAAGGAAATTGGGGTTAAGAGTTTGAGGTTACAGCGTGGTAGGGTAAGCAGCTCGAGGGTTAAGGAAATTGGCGTTAAGAGTTTGGGGTTACAGCGTGGCAGGGAAACAAGCTCGAGGGTTAAGGAAATTGGGGTTAATAGTTTGGGGTTACAGTGTGGCAGGGAAACTAGTTCGAGGGTTGAAGAAATAGGGATTAAGAGTTTGGGGTTATATCGTTGTAGGGAAACCAGCTCGAGGGTTAAGGAAAATGGGGTTAAGAGTTTGATGTTACAGCGTGGTAGGTTAAGCAGCTCGAGGGTTAAGGAAATTGGCATTAAGAGTTTGGGGTTACAGCGTGGCAGAAAACAAGCTCGAGGGTTAAGGAAATTGGGGTTAATAGTTTGGGGTTACAGAGTGGCAGGGAAACCAGTTCGAGGGATAAGGAAATTGGGGTTAAGAGTTTGGGGTTAGAGCGTGGCAGGGAAACCAGCTCGAGGTTAAGAAAATTGGCGTTGGGTTCCGTATTTCAGTTCGAGCGTGGTAGGTTAAGCAGCTTGAGGGTTAAGGAAATTGGGGTTAAGAGTTTGGAGTTACAGCGTGGTAGGGAAACAAGCTCGAGGGTTAAGGAAATTGGGGTTAAGAGTTTGGGGTTACAGCGTGGTAGGGAAACAAGCTCGAGGGTTAAGGAAATTGGGGTTAATAGTTTGGGGTTACAGCGTGGCAGGGAAACCAGTTCGAGGGATTAAAAAATTGGGGTTAAGAGTTTGGGGTTAGAGCGTGGCAGGGTATCCAGCTCGAGGGTTAAGGAAAATGGGGTTATGAATTTCAGTTCGAGCGTGGTAGGGTAAGCAGCTCGAGGGTTAAGTAAAGTGGGGTTAAGAGTTTGGGGTTACAGCGTGGTAGGGAAACAAGCTCGAGGGTTAAGGAAATTGGGGTTAATAGTTTGGGGTTACAGCGTGGCAGGGAAACCAGTTCGAGGGATAAAAAAATTGGTGTTAAGAGTTTGGGGTTAGAGCGTGGCAGGGTAACCAGCTCGAGGGTTGAAGAAATAGGGATTAAGAGTTTGGGGTTATATCGTTGCAGGGAAACCAGCCCGAGGCTTAAGGAAAATGGGGTTAAGAGTTTGAGGTTACAGCGTGGTAGGGTAAGCAGCTCGAGGGTTAAGGAAATTGGCATTAAGAGTTTGGGGTTACAGCGTGGCAGGGAAACAAGCTCGAGGGTTAAGGAAATTGGGGTTAATAGTTTAGGGTTACAGAGTGGCAGGGAAACCAGTTCGAGGGATAAGGAAATTGGGGTTAAGAGTTTGGGGTTAGAGCGTGGCAGGGAAACCAGCTCGAGGTTAAGAAAATTGGCGTTGGGTTCAGAATTTCAGTTCAGGCGTGGTAGGTTAAGCAGCTCGAGGGTTAAGGAAATTGGGGTTAAGAGTTTGGAGTTACAGCGTGGTAGGGAAACAAGCTTGAGGGTTAAGGATATTGGGGTTAAGAGTTTGGGGTTACAGCGTGGTAGGGAAACAAGCTCGAGGGTTAAGGAAATTGGGGTTAATAGTTTGGGGTAACAGCGTGGCAGGGAATTCAGTTCGAGTGATAAAAAAATTACGGTTAAGAGTTTGGGGTTAGAGCGTGGCAGGGTAACCAGCTCGAGGGTTGAAGAAATAGGGATTAAGAGTTTGGGGTTATATCGTTGCAGGGAAACCAGCTCGAGGGTTAAGGAAAATGGGGTTAAGAGTTTGAGGTTACAGCGTGGTAGGGTAAGAGGCTCGAGGGTTAAGGAAATTGGCTTTAAGAGTTTGGGGTTACAGCGTGGCAGGGAAACAAGCTCGAGGGTTGAAGAAATAGGGATTATGAGTTTGGGGTTATATCGTTGCAGGGAAACCAGCTCGAGGGTTAAGGAAAATGGGGTTCAGAGTTTGGGGTTATAGTGTGGCAGGGAAAATAGTTCGAGGGTTAAAGAAATTGGGGTTAATAGTTTGGGGTTACAGCGTGGCAGGGAAACCAGTTCGAGGGATTAAAAAATTGGGGTTAAGAGTTTGGGGTTAGAGCGTGGCAGGGTATCCAGCTCGAGGGTTAAGGAAAATGGGGTTAAGAGTTTGAGGTTACAGCGTGGCAGGGTAACCAGCTCAAGGGTTGAAGAAATAGGGATTTTGAGTTTGGGGTTATATCGTTGCAGGGAAACCAGCTCGAGGGTTAAGGAAAATGGGGTTCAGAGTTTGGGGTTACAGTGTGGCAGGGAAAATAGTTCGAGGGTTAAAGAAATTGGGGTTAAGAGTTTGCAGTTACAGCGTGGTAGGGAAACAAGCTCGAGGGTTAAGGAAATTGGGGTTAAGAGTTTGGGGTTACAGCGTGGTAGGGAAACAAGCTCGAGGGTTAAGGAAATTGGGGTTAATAGTTTGGGGTTACAGCGTGGCAGGGAAACCAGTTCGAGGGATTAAAAAATTGGGGTTAAGGGTTTGGGGTTAGAGCGTGGCAGGGTATCCAGCTCGAGGGTTAAGGAAAATGGGGTTAAGAGTTTGAGGTTACAGCGTGGCAGGGAAACAAGCTCGAGGGTTAAGGAAATTGGGGTTAATAGTTTGGGGTTACAGTGTGGCAGGGAAACTATTTCGAGGGGTAAAGAAATTGGGGTTAAGAGTTTTGGGTTCGAGCGTGGCAGGGTAACCAGCTCGAGGTTTGAAAAAATAGGGGTTAAGAGTTTGGGGTTAGGGAAAATGGGGTTAAGAGTTTGGGGTTACAGCGTGGTTCGGTAAACAGCGCGAGGGTTAAGGAAATTGGGGTTAAGAGTTTGGGGTTACAGCGTGGCAGGGAAACAAGCTCGAAGGATAAGGGAATTGGGGTTAATAGTTTGGGGTTACAGAGTGGCAGGGAAACCAGTTCGAGGGATAAGGAAATTGGGGTTAAGAATTTCAGTTCGAGCGTGGCAGAAAAACCAGCTCGAGGGGTAAAGAAATTGGGGTTAATAGTTTGGGATTACAGTGTGGTAGGGAAACCAGTTCGAGGGTTAAGGAAATTAGGGTTAAGAGTTTCAGTTCGAGCGTGGCAGGGTAACCAGCTCGAGGGTTGAAGAAATAGGGATTATGAGTTTGGGGTTATATCGTTGCAGGGAAACCAGCTCGAGGGTTAAGGAAAATGGGGTTCAGAGTTTGGGGTTACAGTGTGGCAGGGAAAATAGTTCGAGGGGTAAAGAAATTGGGGTTAATAGTTTGGGATTACAGTGTGGTAGGGAAACCAGTTCGAGGGTTAAGGAAATTAGGGTTAAGAGTTTCAGTTCGAGCGTGGCAGGGTAACCAGCTCGAGGGTTGAAGAAATAGGGATTATGAGTTTGGGGTTATATCGTTGCAGGGAAACCAGCTCGAGGGTTAAGGAAAATGGGGTTCAGAGTTTGGTGTTACAGTGTGGCAGGGAAAATAGTTCGAGGGTTAAAGAAATTGGGGTTAAGAGTTTGGAGTTACAGCGTGGTAGGGAAACAAGCTCGAGGGTTAAGGAAATTGGGGTTAAGAGTTTGGGGTTACAGCGTGGTAGGGAAACAAGCTCGAGCGTTAAGGAAATTGGGGTTAATAGTTTGGGGTTACAGCGTGGCAGGGAAACCAGTTCGAGGGATTAAAAAATTGGGGTTAAGAGTTTGGGGTTAGAGCGTGGCAGGGTATCCAGCTCGAGGGTTAAGGAAAATGGGGTTAAGAGTTTGAGGTTACAGCGTGGCAGGGTAACCAGCTCGAGGGTTGAAGAAATAGGGATTATGAGTTTGGGGTTATATCGTTGCAGGGAAACCAGCTCGAGGGTTAAGGAAAATGGGGTTCAGAGTTTGGGGTTACAGTGTGGCAGGGAAAATAGTTCGAGGGTTAAAGAAATTAGGGTTAAGAGTTTGCAGTTACAGCGTGGTAGGGAAACAAGCTCGAGGGTTAAGGAAATTGGGGTTAAGAGTTTGGGGTTACAGCGTGGTAGGGAAACAAGCTCGAGGGTTAAGGAAATTGGGGTTAATAGTTTGGGGTTACAGCGTGGCAGGGAAACCAGTTCGAGGGATTAAAAAATTGGGGTTAAGAGTTTGGGGTTAGAGCGTGGCAGGGTATCCAGCTCGAGGGTTAAGGAAAATGGGGTTAAGAGTTTGAGGTTACAGCGTGCCAGGGAAACAAGCTCGAGGGTTAAGGAAATTGGGGTTAATAGTTTGGGGTTACAGTTTGGCAGGGAAACTATTTCGAGGGGTAAAGAAATTGGGGTTAAGAGTTTTGGGTTCGAGCGTGGCAGGGTAACCAGCTCGAGGTTTGAAAAAATAGGGGTTAAGAGTTTGGGGTTAGGGAAAATGGGGTTAAGAGTTTGGGGTTACAGCGTGGTTCGGTAAACAGCGCGAGGGTTAAGGAAATTGGGGTTAAGAGTTTGGGGTTACAGCGTGGCAGGGAAACAAGCTCGAGGGATAAGGGAATTGGGGTTAATAGTTTGGGGTTACAGAGTGGCAGGGAAACCAGTTCGAGGGATAAGGAAATTGGGGTTAAGAATTTCAGTTCGAGCGTGGCAGAAAAACCAGCTCGAGGGGTAAAGAAATTGGGGTTAATAGTTTGGGATTACAGTGTGGTAGGGAAACCAGTTCGAGGGTTAAGGAAATTAGGGTTAAGAGTTTCAGTTCGAGCGTGGCAGGGTAACCAGCTCGAGGGTTGAAGAAATAGGGATTATGAGTTTGGGGTTATATCGTTGCAGGGAAACCAGCTCGAGGGTTAAGGAAAATGGGGTTCAGAGTTTGGGGTTACAGTGTGGCAGGGAAAATAGTTCGAGGGGTAAAGAAATTGGGGTTAATAGTTTGGGATTACAGTGTGGTAGGGAAACCAGTTCGAGGGTTAAGGAAATTAGGGTTAAGAGTTTCAGTTCGAGCGTGGCAGGGTAACCAGCTCGAGGGTTGAAGAAATAGGGATTAAGAGTTTGGGGTTATATCGTTGCAGGGAAACCAGCTCGAGGGTTAAGGAAAATGGGGTTAAGAGTTTGGGGTTACAGCGTGATTCGGTAAACAGCGCGAGGGTTAAGGAAATTGGGGTTAAGAGTTTGGGGTTACAGCGTGGCAGGGAAACAAGCTCGAGGGTTAAGGGAATTGGGGTTAATAGTTCGCGGTTACAGAGTGGCAGGGAAACCAGTTCGAGGGATAAGGAAATTGGGGTTAAGAATTTCAGTTCGAGCGTGGCAGGGTAAGCAGCTCGAGGGTTAAGGAAATTGGGGTTAAGAGTTTAGGGTTACAGCGTTGTAGGGAAACAAGCTCGAGGGTTAAGGAAATTGGGGTTAATAGTTTGGGGTTATATCGTTGCAGGGTAACCAGCTCGAGGGTTAAGGAAAATGAGGTTAAGAGTATGAGGTTACAGCGTAGTAGGGTAAGCAGCTCGAGGTTAAGAAAATTGGGGTTAAGAATTTCAGTTCGAGCGTGGTAGGGTAAGCAGCTCGAGGGTTAAGGAAATTGGGGTTAAGAGTTTGGAGTTACAGCGTGGTAGGGAAACAAGCTCGAGGGTTAAGGAAATTGGGGTTAATAGTTTGGGGTTACAGCGTGGCAGGGAAACCAGTTCGAGGGATAAAAAAATTGGTGTTAAGAGTTTGGGGTTAGAGCGTGGCAGGGTAACCAGCTCGAGGGTTGAAGAAATAGGGATTAAGAGTTTGGGGTTATATCGTTGCAGGGAAACCAGCTCGAGGGTTAAGGAAAATGGGGTTAAGAGTTTGATGTTACAGCGTGGTAGGGTAAGCAGCTCGAGGGTTAAGGAAATTGGCATTAAGAGTTTGGGGTTACAGCGTGGCAGGGAAACAAGCTCGAGGGTTAAGGAAATTGGGGTTAATAGTTTGGGGTTACAGAGTGGCAGGGAAACCAGTTCGAGGGATAAGGAAATTGGGGTTAAGAGTTTGGGGTTAGAGCGTGGCAGGGAAACCAGCTCGAGGTTAAGAAAATTTGCGTTGGGTTCCGTATTTCAGTTCGAGCGTGGTAGGTTAAGCAGCTTGAGGGTTAAGGAAATTGGGGTTAAGAGTTTGGAGTTACAGCGTGGTAGGGAAACAAGCTCGAGGGTTAAGGAAATTGGGGTTAAGAGTTTGGGGTTACAGCGTGGTAGGGAAACAAGCTCGAGGGTTAAGGAAATTGGGGTTAATAGTTTGGGGTTACAGCGTGGCAGGGAAACCAGTTCGAGGGATTAAAAAATTGGGGTTATGAGTTTGGGGTTAGAGCGTGGCAGGGTATCCAGCTCGAGGGTTAAGGAAAATGGGGTTATGAATTTCAGTTCGAGCGTGGTAGGGTAAGCAGCTCGAGGGTTAAGTAAAGTGGGGTTAAGAGTTTGGGGTTACAGCGTGGTAGGGAAACAAGCTCGAGGGTTAAGGAAATTGGGGTTAATAGTTTGGGGTTACAGCGTGGCAGGGAAACCAGTTCGAGGGATAAAAAAATTGGTGTTAAGAGTTTGGGGTTAGAGCGTGGCAGGGTAACCAGCTCGAGGGTTGAAGAAATAGGGATTAAGAGTTTGGGGTTATATCGTTGCAGGGAAACCAGCTCGAGGGTTAAGGAAAATGGGGTTAAGAGTTTGAGGTTACAGCGTGGTAGGGTAAGAGGCTCGAGGGTTAAGGAAATTGGCGTTAAGAGTTTGGGGTTACAGCGTGGCAGGGAAACAAGCTCGAGGGATAAGGGAATTGGGGTTAATAGTTTGGGGTTACAGAGTGGCAGGGAAACCAGTTCGAGGGATAAGGAAATTGGGTTTAAGAATTTCAGTTCGAGCGTGGCAGAAAAACAAGCTCGAGGGGTAAGGAAATTGGGGTTAATAGTTTGGGATTACAGTGTGGTAGGGAAACCAGTTCGAGGGTAAAGGAAATTAGGGTTAAGAGTTTCAGTTCGAGCGTGGCAGGGTAAACAGCTCGAGGGTTGAAGAAATAGGGATTATGAGTTTGGGGTTATATCGTTGCAGGGAAACCAGCTCGAGGGTTAAGGAAAATGGGGTTCAGAGGTTGGGGTTACAGTGTGGCAGGGAAAATAGTTCGAGGGTTAAAGAAATTGGGGTTAAGAGTTTGGGGGTTAGAGCGTGGCAGGGTAACCAGCTCGAGGGTTGAAGAAATAGGGATTAAGAGTTTGGGGTTATATCGTTGCAGGGAAACCAGCTCGAGGGTTAAGGAAAATGGGGTTAAGAGTTTGAGGTTACAGCGTGGTAGGGTAAGCAGCTCGAGGGTTAAGGAAATTGGCGTTAAGAGTTTGGGGTTACAGCTTGGCAGGGAAACAAGCTCGAGGGTTAAGGAAATTGGGGTTAATAGTTTGGGGTTACAGTGTGGCAGGGAAACTAGTTCGAGGTTTGAAGAAATAGGGGTTAAGAGTTTGGGCTTAAGGAAAATGGGGTTAAGAGTTTGGGGTTACAGCGTGATTCGGTAAACAGCGCGAGGGTTAAGGAAATTGGGGTTAAGAGTTTGGGGTTACAGCGTGGCAGGGAAACAAGCTCGAGGGTTAAGGGAATTGGGGTTAATAGTTCGCGGTTACAGAGTGGCAGGGAAACCAGTTCGAGGGATAAGGAAATTGGGGTTAAGAATTTCAGTTCGAGCGTGGCAGGGTAAGCAGCTCGAGGGTTAAGGAAATTGGGGTTAAGAGTTTAGGGTTACAGCGTGGTAGGGAAACAAGCTCGAGGGTTAAGGAAATTGGGGTTAATAGTTTGGGGTTATATCGTTGCAGGGTAACCAGCTCTAGGGTTAAGGAAAATGAGGTTAAGAGTATGAGGTTACAGCGTAGTAGGGTAAGCAGCTCGAGGGTTAAGGAAATTGGGGTTAAGAGTTTGGGGTTACAGCGTGGCAGGGAAACAAGCTCGAGGGTTAAGGAAATTGGGGTTAAGGAAATTGGGGTTAAGAGTTTGGGGGTAACAGCGTGGCAGGGAAACATTCTCGAGGGTTAAGGAAATTGGGGTTAATAGTTTGGGGTTACAGAGTGGCAGGGAAACCAGTTCGAGGGATAAGGAAATTGGGGTTAAGAGTTTGAGGTTACAGCGTGGTAGGGTAAGCAGCTCGAGGGTTAAGGAAATTGGCGTTAAGAGTTTGGGGTTACAGCGTGGCAGGGAAACAAGCTCGAGGGTTAAGGAAATTGGGGTTAATAGTTTGGGGTTACAGTGTGGCAGGGAAACTAGTTCGAGGGTTGAAGAAATAGGGATTAAGAGTTTGGGGTTATATCGTTGTAGGGAAACCAGCTCGAGGGTTAAGGAAAATGGGGTTAAGAGTTTGATGTTACAGCGTGGTAGGTTAAGCAGCTCGAGGGTTAAGGAAATTGGCATTAAGAGTTTGGGGTTACAGCGTGGCAGAAAACAAGCTCGAGGGTTAAGGAAATTGGGGTTAATAGTTTGGGGTTACAGAGTGGCAGGGAAACCAGTTCGAGGGATAAGGAAATTGGGGGTTAAGAGTTTGGGGTTAGAGCGTGGCAGGGAAACCAGCTCGAGGTTAAGAAAATTGGCGTTGGGTTCCGTATTTCAGTTCGAGCGTGGTAGGTTAAGCAGCTTGAGGGTTAAGGAAATTGGGGTTAAGAGTTTGGAGTTACAGCGTGGTAGGGAAACAAGCTCGAGGGTTAAGGAAATTGGGGTTAAGAGTTTGGGGTTACAGCGTGGTAGGGAAACAAGCTCGAGGGTTAAGGAAATTGGGGTTAATAGTTTGGGGTTACAGCGTGGCAGGGAAACCAGTTCGAGGGATTAAAAAATTGGGGTTAAGAGTTTGGGGTTAGAGCGTGGCAGGGTATCCAGCTCGAGGGTTAAGGAAAATGGGGTTATGAATTTCAGTTCGAGCGTGGTAGGGTAAGCAGCTCGAGGGTTAAGTAAAGTGGGGTTAAGAGTTTGGGGTTACAGCGTGGTAGGGAAACAAGCTCGAGGGTTAAGGAAATTGGGGTTAATAGTTTGGGGTTACAGCGTGGCAGGGAAACCAGTTCGAGGGATAAAAAAATTGGTGTTAAGAGTTTGGGGTTAGAGCGTGGCAGGGTAACCAGCTCGAGGGTTGAAGAAATAGGGATTAAGAGTTTGGGGTTATATCGTTGCAGGGAAACCAGCCCGAGGCTTAAGGAAAATGGGGTTAAGAGTTTGAGGTTACAGCGTGGTAGGGTAAGCAGCTCGAGGGTTAAGGAAATTGGCATTAAGAGTTTGGGGTTACAGCGTGGCAGGGAAACAAGCTCGAGGGTTAAGGAAATTGGGGTTAATAGTTTAGGGTTACAGAGTGGCAGGGAAACCAGTTCGAGGGATAAGGAAATTGGGGTTAAGAGTTTGGGGTTAGAGCGTGGCAGGGAAACCAGCTCGAGGTTAAGAAAATTGGCGTTGGGTTCAGAATTTCAGTTCAGGCGTGGTAGGTTAAGCAGCTCGAGGGTTAAGGAAATTGGGGTTAAGAGTTTGGAGTTACAGCGTGGTAGGGAAACAAGCTTGAGGGTTAAGGATATTGGGGTTAAGAGTTTGGGGTTACAGCGTGGTAGGGAAACAAGCTCGAGGGTTAAGGAAATTGGGGTTAATAGTTTGGGGTAACAGCGTGGCAGGGAATTCAGTTCGAGTGATAAAAAAATTACGGTTAAGAGTTTGGGGTTAGAGCGTGGCAGGGTAACCAGCTCGAGGGTTGAAGAAATAGGGATTAAGAGTTTGGGGTTATATCGTTGCAGGGAAACCAGCTCGAGGGTTAAGGAAAATGGGGTTAAGAGTTTGAGGTTACAGCGTGGTAGGGTAAGAGGCTCGAGGGTTAAGGAAATTGGCTTTAAGAGTTTGGGGTTACAGCGTGGCAGGGAAACAAGCTCGAGGGTTGAAGAAATAGGGATTATGAGTTTGGGGTTATATCGTTGCAGGGAAACCAGCTCGAGGGTTAAGGAAAATGGGGGTTCAGAGTTTGGGGTTATAGTGTGGCAGGGAAAATAGTTCGAGGGTTAAAGAAATTGGGGTTAATAGTTTGGGGTTACAGCGTGGCAGGGAAACCAGTTCGAGGGATTAAAAAATTGGGATTAAGAGTTTGGGGTTAGAGCGTGGCAGGGTATCCAGCTCGAGGGTTAAGGAAAATGGGGTTAAGAGTTTGAGGTTACAGCGTGGCAGGGTAACCAGCTCAAGGGTTGAAGAAATAGGGATTTTGAGTTTGGGGTTATATCGTTGCAGGGGAAACCAGCTCGAGGGTTAAGGAAAATGGGGTTCAGAGTTTGGGGTTACAGTGTGGCAGGGAAAATAGTTCGAGGGTTAAAGAAATTGGGGTTAAGAGTTTGGAGTTACAGCGTGGTAGGGAAACAAGCTCGAGGGTTAAGGAAATTGGGGTTAAGAGTTTGGGGTTACAGCGTGGTAGGGAAACAAGCTCGAGGGTTAAGGAAATTGGGGTTAATAGTTTGGGGTTACAGCGTGGTAGGGAAACCAGTTCGAGGGATTAAAAAATTGGGGTTAGGAGTTTGGGGTTAGAGCGTGGCAGGGTATCCAGCTCGAGGGTTAAGGAAAATGGGGTTAAGAGTTTGAGGTTACAGCGTGGCAGGGAAACAAGCTCGAGGGTTAAGTAAATTGGGGTTAATAGTTTGGGATTACAGTGTGGCAGGGAAACTATTTCGAGGGGTAAAAAAATTACGGTTAAGAGTTTGGGGTTAGAGCGTGGCAGGGTAACCAGCTCGAGGGTTGAAGAAATAGGGATTAAGAGTTTGGGGTTATATCGTTGCAGGGAAACCAGCTCGAGGGTTAAGGAAAATGGGGTTAAGAGTTTGAGGTTACAGCGTGGTAGGGTAAGAGGCTCGAGGGTTAAGGAAATTGGCGTTAAGAGTTTGGGGTTACAGCGTGGCAGGGAAACAAGCTCGAGGGATAAGGGAATTGGGGTTAATAGTTTGGGGTTACAGAGTGGCAGGGAAACCAGTTCGAGGGATAAGGAAATTGGGGTTAAGAATTTCAGTTCGAGCGTGGCAGAAAAACCAGCTCGAGGGGTAAGGAAATTGGGGTTAATAGTTTGGGATTACAGTGTGGTAGGGAAACCAGTTCGAGGGTTAAGGAAATTAGGGTTAAGAGTTTCAGTTCGAGCGTGGCAGGGTAAACAGCTCGAGGGTTGAAGAAATAGGGATTATGAGTTTGGGGTTATATCGTTGCAGGGAAACCAGCTCGAGGGTTAAGGAAAATGGGGTTCAGAGTTTGGGGTTACAGTGTGGCAGGGAAAATAGTTCGAGGGTTAAAGAAATTGGGGTTAAGAGTTGGGGGTTTGAGCGTGGCAGGGTAACCAGCTCGAGGGTTGAAGAAATAGGGATTAAGAGTTTGGGGTTATATCGTTGCAGGGAAACCAGCTCGAGGGTTAAGGAAAATGGGGTTAAGAGTTTGAGGTTACAGCGTGGTAGGGTAAGCAGCTCGAGGGTTAAGGAAATTGGCGTTAAGAGTTTGGGGTTACAGCGTGGCAGGGAAACAAGCTCGAGGGTTAAGGAAATTGGGGTTAATAGTTTGGGGTTACAGTGTGGCAGGGAAACTAGTTCGAGGTTTGAAGAAATAGGGGTTAAGAGTTTGGGCTTAAGGAAAATGGGGTTAAGAGTTTGGGGTTACAGCGTGATTCGGTAAACAGCGCGAGGGTTAAGGAAATTGGGGTTAATAGTTTGGGGTAACAGCGTGGCAGGGAATTCAGTTCGAGTGATAAAAAAATTACGGTTAAGAGTTTGGGGTTAGAGCGTGGCAGGGTAACCAGCTCGAGGGTTGAAGAAATAGGGATTAAGAGTTTGGGGTTATATCGTTGCAGGGAAACCAGCTCGAGGGTTAAGGAAAATGGGGTTAAGAGTTTGAGGTTACAGCGTGGTAGGGTAAGAGGCTCGAGGGTTAAGGAAATTGGCTTTAAGAGTTTGGGGTTACAGCGTGGCAGGGAAACAAGCTCGAGGGTTGAAGAAATAGGGATTATGAGTTTGGGGTTATATCGTTGCAGGGAAACCAGCTCGAGGGTAAGGAAAATGGGGTTCAGAGTTTGGGGTTATAGTGTGGCAGGGAAAATAGTTCGAGGGTTAAAGAAATTGGGGTTAATAGTTTGGGGTTACAGCGTGCAGGGGGAAACCAGTTCGAGGGATTAAAAAATTGGGGTTTAAGAGTTTGGGGTTAGAGCGTGGCAGGGTATCCAGCTCGAGGGTTAAGGAAAATGG
>NW_026707086.1:0-73484 GCF_024137745.1 Phymastichus coffea | reverse complement strand
GGGGTTAATAGTTTGGGGTTACAGAGTGGCAGGGAAACCAGTTCGAGGGATAAGGAAATTGAGGTTAAGAGTTTGGGGTTAGAGCGTGGCAGGGAAACCAGTTCGAGGGATAAGGAAATTGGGGTTAAGAATTTCAGTTCGAGCGTGGCAGGGTAAGCAGCTCGAGGGTTAAGGAAATTGGGGTTAAGAGTTTGGGGTTACAGCGTGGTAGGGAAACAAGCTCGATGGTTAAGGAAATTGGGATTAATAGTTTGGGGTTACAGTGTGGCAGGGAAACCAGTTCGAGGGTTAAGGAAATTGGGGTTAAGAGTTTGCGGTTAGAGCGTGGCAGGGTAACCAGCACGAGGGTTGAAGAAATAGGGGTTAAGAGTTCGGGGTTAGAGCGTTGCAGGAAAACCAGCTCGAGGGGTAAGGAAATTGGGGTTAAGAGTTTGAGGTTACAGCGTGGTAGGGTAAGCAGCTCGAGGGTTAAGGAAATTGGCGTTAAGAGTTTGGGGTTACAGCGTGGCAGGGAAAGAAGCTCGAGGGTTAAGGAAATTGGGGTTAATAGTTTGGGGTTACAGTGTGGCAGGGAAACTAGTTCGAGGGGTAAAGAAATTGGGGTTAAGAGTTTGGGGTTCGAGCGTGGCAGGGTAACCAGCTCGAGGTTTGAAGAAATAGGGGTTAAGAGTTTGGGGTTAGGGAAAATGGGGTTAAGAGTTTGGGGTTACAGCGTGGTTCGGTAAACAGCGCGAGGGTTAAGGAAATTGGGGTTAATAGTTTGGGGTTCGAGCGTGGCAGGGTAACCAGCTCGAGGGTTGAAGAAATAGGGATTAAGAGTTTGGGGTTATATCGTTGCAGGGAAGCCAGCTCGAGGGTTAAGGAAAATGGGGTTAAGAGTTTGAGGTTACAGCGTGGTAGGGTAAGCAGCTCGAGGGTTAAGGAAATTGGCGTTAAGAGTTTGGGGTTACAGCGTGGCAGGGAAAGAAGCTCGAGGGTTAAGGAAATTGGGGTTAATAGTTAGGGGTTACAGTGTGGCAAGGAAATTAGTTCGAGGGTTTAAGAAAATTGGGGTCAAGAGTTTCAGTTCGAGCGTGGCAGGGTAGGCAGCTCGAGGGTTAAGGAAATTGGGGTTAAGAATTTGGGGTTACAGCGTGGTAGGGAAACAAGCTCGAGGGTTAAGGAAATTGGGGTTAATAGTTTGGGGTTACAGTGTGGCAGGGAAACAAGCTCGAGGGTTAAGGAAATTGGGGTTAATAGTTTGGGGTTAGAGCGTTGCAGGAAAACCAGCTCGAGGGGTAAGGAAATTGGGGTTAAGAGTTTGGGGTTAGAGCGTAGCAGAAAAACCAGCTCGAGGGGTAAGGAAATTGGGGTTAATAGTTTGGGGTTACAGTGTGGCAGGTAAACAAGCTCGAGGGTTAAGGAAATTGGGTTTAATAGTTTGGGGTTACAGCGTTGCAGGGAAACCAGTTCGAGGGATAAGGAAATTGGGGTTAATAGTTTGGGGTTACAGCGTGGCAGGGAAACCAGTTCGAGGGTTAAGGAAATTAGTGATAAAAGTTTGGGGTTACAGTGTGGCAGGGAAACCAGTTCGAGGGTTAAGGAAATTGGGGTTAAGAGTTTGAGGTTACAGCGTGGTAGGGTAAGCAGCTCGAGGGTTAAGGAAATTGGGGTTAAGAGTTTGAGGTTACAGCGTGGTAGGGTAAGCAGCTCGAGGGTTAAGGAAATTGGGGTTAAGAGTTTGGGGTTAGGGAAATTGGGGTTAAGAATTTGGGGTTACAGCGTGGTAGGGAAACAAGCTCGAGGGTTAAGGAAATTGGGGTTAATAGTTTGGGGTTACAGCGTGGCAGGGAAACCAGTTCGAGGGTTAAGGAAATTAGGGTTAAAAGTTTGGGGTTACAGTGTGGCAGGAAAATCTGTTCGAGGGTTAAGGAAATTGGGGTTAAGAGTTTGAGGTTACAGCGTGGTAGGGTAAGCAGCTCGAGGGTTAAGGAAATTGGGATTAATAGTTTGGGGTTACAATGTGGCAGGGAAACCAGTTCGAGGGTTAAAGAAATTGGGGTTAAGAGTTTGCGGTTAGAGCGTGGCAGGGTAACCAGCACGAGGGTTGAAGAAATAGGGGTTAAGAGTTTGGGGTTAGAGCGTTGCAGGAAAACCAGCTCGAGGGGTAAGGAAATTGGGGTTAAGAGTTTGGGGTTAGAGCGTGGCAGAAAAACCAGCTCGAGGGGTAAGGAAATTGGGGTTAATAGTTTGGGGTTACAGTGTGGCAGGTAAACAAGCTCGAGGGTTAAGGAAATTGGGGTTAATAGTTTGGGGTTACAGCGTGGCAGGGAAACCAGCTCGAGGGTTGAAGAAATAGGGGTTAAAAGTTTGGGGTTACAGTGTGGCAGGGAAACCAGTTCGAGGGTTTGGGAAAATGGGGTTAAGAGTTTGATGTTACAGCGTGGTAGGGTAAGCAGCTCGAGGATTAAGGAAATTGGGGTTAAGAGTTTGGGGTTACAGCGTGGCAGGGAAACAAGCTCGAAGGTTAAGGAAATTGGGGTTAATAGTTTGGGGTTACAGCGTGGCAGGGAAACCAGTTCGAGGGATAAGGAAATTGGGGTTAAGAGTTTGGGGTTAGAGCGTTGCAGGGAAACCAGCTCGAGTTTAAGAAAATTGGGGTTAAGAGTTTCAGTTCGAGCGTGGCAGGGTAAGCAGCTGGAGGGTTAAGGAAATTGGGGTTAAGAATTTGGGGTTACAGCGTGGTAGGGAAACAAGCTCGAGGGTTAAGGAAATTGGGGTTAATAGTTTGGGGTTACAGTGTGGCAGAGAAACAAGCTCGAGGGTTAAGGAAATTGGGGTTAATAGTTTGGGATTACAGCGTTGCAGGGAAACCAGTTCGAGGGATAAGGAAATTGGGGTTAATAGATTGGGGTTACAGCGCGGCAGGGAAACCAGTTCGAGGGTTAAGGAAATTAGTGTTAAAAGTTTGGGGTTACAGTGCGGCAGGGAAACAAGTTCGGGGGTTAAGGAAATTGGGGTTAAGAGTTTGAGGTTACAGCGTGGTAGGGTAAGCAGCTCGAGGGTTAAGGAAATTGGGGTTAAGAGTTTGGGGTTAGGGAAATTGGGGTTAAGAATTTGGGGTTACAGCGTGGTAGGGAAACAAGCTCGAGGGTTAAGGAAATTGGGGTTAATAGTTTGGGGTTACAGTGTGGCAGGGAAACAAGCTCGAGGGTTAAGGAAATTGGGGTTAATAGTTTGGGGTTACAGCGTGGCAGGGAAACCAGTTCGAGGGTTAAGGAAATTAGGGTTAAAAGTTTGGGGTTACAGTGTGGCAGGGAAACCAGTTCGAGGGTTAAGGAAATTGGGGTTAAGAGTTTGCGGTTACAGCGTGGTAGGGTAAGCAGCTTGAGGGTTAAGGAAATTGGGGTTAAGAGTTTGGGGTTAGTGAAAATGGGGTTAAGAGTTTGGGGTTACAGCGTGGTAGGGTAAGCAGCTCGAGGGTTAAGGAAATTGGCGTTAGGAGTTTGGGGTTACAGCGTGGCAGGGAAACAAGCTCGAGGGTTAAGGAAATTGGGGTTAATAGTTTGGGGTTACAGAGTGGCAGGGAAACCAGTTCGAGGGATAAGGATATTGAGGTTAAGAGTTTGGGGTTAGAGCGTGGCAGGGAAACCAGTTCGAGGGATAAGGAAATTGGGGTTAAGAATTTCAGTTCGAGCGTGGCAGGGTAAGCAGCTCGAGGGTTAAGGAAATTGGGGTTAAGAGTTTGGGGTTACAGCGTGGTAGGGAAACAAGCTCGATGGTTAAGGAAATTGGGATTAATAGTTTGGGGTTACAGTGTGGCAGGGAAACCAGTTCGAGGGTTAAGGAAATTGGGGTTAAGAGTTTGCGGTTAGAGCGTGGCAGGGTAACCAGCACGAGGGTTGAAGAAATAGGGGTTAAGAGTTCGGGGTTAGAGCGTTGCAGGAAAACCAGCTCGAGGGGTAAGGAAATTGGGGTTAAGAGTTTGAGGTTACAGCGTGGTAGGGTAAGCAGCTCGAGGGTTAAGGAAATTGGCGTTAAGAGTTTGGGGTTACAGCGTGGCAGGGAAAGAAGCTCGAGGGTTAAGGAAATTGGGGTTAATAGTTTGGGGTTACAGTGTGGCAGGGAAACTAGTTCGAGGGGTAAAGAAATTGGGGTTAAGAGTTTGGGGTTCGAGCGTGGCAGGGTAACCAGCTCGAGGTTTGAAGAAATAGGGGTTAAGAGTTTGGGGTTAGGGAAAATGGGGTTAAGAGTTTGGGGTTACAGCGTGGTTCGGTAAACAGCGCGAGGGTTAAGGAAATTGGGGTTAATAGTTTGGGGTTCGAGCGTGGCAGGGTAACCAGCTCGAGGGTTGAAGAAATAGGGATTAAGAGTTTGGGGTTATATCGTTGCAGGGAAGCCAGCTCGAGGGTTAAGGAAAATGGGGTTAAGAGTTTGAGGTTACAGCGTGGTAGGGTAAGCAGCTCGAGGGTTAAGGAAATTGGCGTTAAGAGTTTGGGGTTACAGCGTGGCAGGGAAAGAAGCTCGAGGGTTAAGGAAATTGGGGTTAATAGTTAGGGGTTACAGTGTGGCAAGGAAATTAGTTCGAGGGTTTAAGAAAATTGGGGTCAAGAGTTTCAGTTCGAGCGTGGCAGGGTAGGCAGCTCGAGGGTTAAGGAAATTGGGGTTAAGAATTTGGGGTTACAGCGTGGTAGGGAAACAAGCTCGAGGGTTAAGGAAATTGGGGTTAATAGTTTGGGGTTACAGTGTGGCAGGGAAACAAGCTCGAGGGTTAAGGAAATTGGGGTTAATAGTTTGGGGTTAGAGCGTTGCAGGAAAACCAGCTCGAGGGGTAAGGAAATTGGGGTTAAGAGTTTGGGGTTAGAGCGTAGCAGAAAAACCAGCTCGAGGGGTAAGGAAATTGGGGTTAATAGTTTGGGGTTACAGTGTGGCAGGTAAACAAGCTCGAGGGTTAAGGAAATTGGGTTTAATAGTTTGGGGTTACAGCGTTGCAGGGAAACCAGTTCGAGGGATAAGGAAATTGGGGTTAATAGTTTGGGGTTACAGCGTGGCAGGGAAACCAGTTCGAGGGTTAAGGAAATTAGTGTTAAAAGTTTGGGGTTACAGTGTGGCAGGGAAACCAGTTCGAGGGTTAAGGAAATTGGGGTTAAGAGTTTGAGGTTACAGCGTGGTAGGGTAAGCAGCTCGAGGGTTAAGGAAATTGGGGTTAAGAGTTTGAGGTTACAGCGTGGTAGGGTAAGCAGCTCGAGGGTTAAGGAAATTGGGGTTAAGAGTTTGGGGTTAGGGAAATTGGGGTTAAGAATTTGGGGTTACAGCGTGGTAGGGAAACAAGCTCGAGGGTTAAGGAAATTGGGGTTAATAGTTTGGGGTTACAGCGTGGCAGGGAAACCAGTTCGAGGGTTAAGGAAATTAGGGTTAAAAGTTTGGGGTTACAGTGTGGCAGGAAAATCTGTTCGAGGGTTAAGGAAATTGGGGTTAAGAGTTTGAGGTTACAGCGTGGTAGGGTAAGCAGCTCGAGGGTTAAGGAAATTGGGATTAATAGTTTGGGGTTACAATGTGGCAGGGAAACCAGTTCGAGGGTTAAAGAAATTGGGGTTAAGAGTTTGCGGTTAGAGCGTGGCAGGGTAACCAGCACGAGGGTTGAAGAAATAGGGGTTAAGAGTTTGGGGTTAGAGCGTTGCAGGAAAACCAGCTCGAGGGGTAAGGAAATTGGGGTTAAGAGTTTGGGGTTAGAGCGTGGCAGAAAAACCAGCTCGAGGGGTAAGGAAATTGGGGTTAATAGTTTGGGGTTACAGTGTGGCAGGTAAACAAGCTCGAGGGTTAAGGAAATTGGGGTTAATAGTTTGGGGTTACAGCGTTGCAGGGAAACCAGTTCGAGGGATAAGGAAATTGGGGTTAATAGTTTGGGGTTACAGCGTGGCAGGGAAACCAGTTCGAGGGTTAAGGAAATTAGTGTTAAAAGTTTGGGGTTACAGTGTGGCAGGGAAACCAGTTCGAGGGTTCAGGAAATTGGGGTTAAGAGTTTGAGGTTACAGCGTGGTAGGGTAAGCAGCTCGAGGGTTAAGGAAATTGGGGTTAAGAGTTTGAGGTTACAGCGTGGTAGGGTAAGCAGCTCGAGGGTTAAGGAAATTGGGGTTAAGAGTTTGGGGTTAGGGAAATTGGGGTTAAGAATTTGGGGTTACAACGTGGTAGGGAAACAAGCTCGAGGGTTAAGGAAATTGGGGTTAATAGTTTGGGGTTACAGCGTGGCAGGGAAACCAGTTCGAGGGTTAAGGAAATTAGGGTTAAAAGTTTGGGGTTACAGTGTGGCAGGGAAATCAGTTCGAGGGTTAAGGAAATTGGGGTTAAGAGTTTGGGGTAACAGCGTGGCAGGGAAACATTCTCGAGGGTTAAGGAAATTGGGGTTAATAGTTTGGGGTTACAGAGTGGCAGGGAAACCAGTTCGAGGGATAAGGAAATTGGGGTTAAGAGTTTGGGGTTAGAGCGTGGCAGGGTAACCAGCTCGAGGGTTGAAGAAATAGGGATTAAGAGTTTGGGGTTATATCGTTGCAGGGAAACCAGCTCGAGGGTTAAGGAAATTGGGGTTAAGAGTTTGGGGTTACAGCGTGGTAGGGAAACAAGCTCGAGGGTTAAGGAAATTGGGGTTAATAGTTTGGGGTTACATCGTGGCAGGGAAACCAGTTCGAGGGATAAAAAAATTGGTGTTAAGAGTTTGGGGTTAGAGCGTGGCAGGGTAACCAGCTCGAGGGTTGAAGAAATAGGGATTAAGAGTTTGGGGTTATATCGTTGCAGGGAAACCAGCTCGAGGGTTAAGGAAAATGGGGTTAAGAGTTTGATGTTACAGCGTGGTAGGGTAAGCAGCTCGAGGGTTAAGGAAATTGGCATTAAGAGTTTGGGGTTACAGCGTGGCAGGGAAACAAGCTCGAGGGTTAAGGAAATTGGGGTTAATAGTTTGGGGTTACAGAGTGGCAGGGAAACCAGTTCGAGGGATAAGGAAATTGGGGTTAAGAGTTTGGGGTTAGAGCGTGGCAGGGAAACCAGCTCGAGGTTAAGAAAATTGGCGTTGGGTTCCGAATTTCAGTTCGAGCGTGGTAGGTTAAGCAGCTTGAGGGTTAAGGAAATTGGGGTTAAGAGTTTGGAGTTAAAGCGTGGTAGGGAAACAAGCTCGAGGGTTAAGGAAATTGGGGTTAAGAGTTTGGGGTTACAGCGTGGCAGGGAAACAAGCTTGAGGGTTAAGGGAATTGGGGTTAATAGTTTGGGGTTACAGCGTGGCAGGGAAAGCAGTTCGAGGGATAAGGAAATTGGGGTTAAGAGTTTGGGGTTAGAGCGTGGCAGGGAAACCAGCTCGAGGTTAAGAAAATTGGCGTTGGGTTCAGAATTTCAGTTCAGGCGTGGTAGGTTAAGCAGCTCGAGGGTTAAGGAAATTGGGGTTAAGAGTTTGGAGTTACAGCGTGGTAGGGAAACAAGCTCGAGGGTTAAGGAAATTGGGGTTAAGAGTTTGGGGTTACAGCGTGGTAGGGAAACAAGCTCGAGGGTTAAGGAAATTGGGGTTAATAGTTTGGGGTAACAGCGTGGCAGGGAATTCAGTTCGAGAGATAAAAAAATTATGGTTAAGAGTTTGGGGTTAGAGCGTGGCAGGTAAACAATCTCGAGGGTTAAGGAAATTGGGGTTAATAGTTTGGGGTTACAGAGTGGCAGGGAAACCAGTTCGAGGGATAAGGAAATTGGGGTTAAGAGTTTGGGGTTAGAGCGTGGCAGGGAAACCAGCTCGAGGTTAAGAAAATTGGGGTTAAGAATTTCAGTTCGTGCGTGGTAGTGTAAGCAGTTCGAGGGTTAAGGAAATTGGGGTTAAGAGTTTGGGGTTACAGCGTGGTAGGGAAACAAGCTTGAGGGTTAAGGAAATTGGGGTTAAGAGTTTGGGGTTACAGCGTGGTAGGGAAACAAACTCGAGGGTTAAGGAAATTGGGGTTAATAGTTTGGGGTAACAGCGTGGCAGGGAATTCAGTTCGAGGGATAAAAAAATTACGGTTAAGAGTTTGGGGTTAGAGCGTGACAGGGTAACCAGCTCGAGGGTTGAAGAAATAGGGATTAAGAGTTTGGGGTTATATCGTTGCAGGGAAACCAGCTCGAGGGTTAAGGAAAATGGGGTCAAGAGTTTGAGGTTACAGCGTGGTAGGGTAAGAGGCTCGAGGGTTAAGGAAATTGGCGTTAAGAGTTTGGGGTTACAGCGTGGCAGGGAAACAAGCTCGAGGGTTGAAGAAATAGGGATTATGAGTTTGGGGTTATATCGTTGCAGGGAAACCAGCTCGAGGGTTAAGGAAAATGGGGTTCAGAGTTTGGGGTTATAGTGTGGCAGGGAAAATAGTTCGAGGGTTAAAGAAATTGGGGTTAAGAGTTTGGAGTTACAGCGTGGTAGGGAAACATGCTCGAGGGTTAAGGAAATTGGGGTTAAGAGTTTGGGGTTACAGCGTGGTAGGCAAACAAGCTCGAGCGTTAAGGAAATTGGGGTTAATAGTTTGGGGTTACAGCGTGGCAGGGAAACCAGTTCGAGGGATTAAAAAATTGGGGTTAAGAGTTTGGGGTTAGAGCGTGGCAGGGTATCCAGCTCGAGGGTTAAGGAAAATGGGGTTAAGAGTTTGAGGTTACAGCGTGGCAGGGTAACCAGCTCGAGTGTTGAAGAAATAGGGATTATGAGTTTGGGGTTATATCGTTGCAGGGAAACCAGCTCGAGGGTTAAGGAAAATGGGGTTCAGAGTTTGGGGTTACAGTGTGGCAGGGAAAATAGTTCGAGGGTTAAAGAAATTGGGGTTAAGAGTTTGGAGTTACAGCGTGGCAGGGAAACCAGTTCGAGGGATTAAAAAATTGGGGTTAGGAGTTTGGGGTTAGAGCGTGGCAGGGTATCCAGCTCGAGGGTTAAGGAAAATGGGGTTAAGAGTTTGAGGTTACAGCGTGGCAGGGAAACAAGCTCGAGGGTTAAGTAAATTGGGGTTAATAGTTTGGGATTACAGTGTGGCAGGGAAACTATTTCGAGGGGTAAAGAAATTGGGGTTAAGAGTTTTGGGTTCGAGCGTGGCAGGGTAACCAGCTCGAGGTTTGAAGAAATAGGGGTTAAGAGTTTGGGGTTAGGGAAAATGGGGTTAAAAGTTTGGGGTTACAGCGTGGTTCGTTAAACAGCGCGAGGGTTAAGGAAATTGGGGTTAAGAGTTTGGGGTTACAGCGTGGCAGGGAAACAAGCTCGAGGGATAAGGGAATTGGGGTTAATAGTTTGGGGTTACAGAGTGGCAGGGAAACCAGTTCGAGGGATAAGGAAATTGGGGTTAAGAATTTCAGTTCGAGCGTGGCAGAAAAACCAGCTCGAGGGGTAAAGAAATTGGGGTTAATAGTTTGGGATTACAGTGTGTTAGGGAAACCAGTTCGAGGGTTAAGGAAATTAGGGTTAAGAGTTTCAGTTCGAGCGTGGCAGGGTAACCAGCTCGAGGGTTGAAGAAATAGGGATTATGAGTTTGGGGTTATATCGTTGCAGGGAAACCAGATCGAGGGTTAAGGAAAATGGGGTTCAGAGTTTGGTGTTACAGTGTGGCAGGGAAAATAGTTCGAGGGTTAAAGAAATTGGGGTTAAGAGTTTGGGGTTAGAGCGTGGCAGGGTAACCAGCTCGAGGGTTGAAGAAATAGGGATTAAGAGTTTGGGGTTATATCGTTGCAGGGAAACCAGCTCGAGGGTTAAGGAAAATGGGGTTAAGAGTTTGGGGTTACAGCGTGGCAGGGAAACAAGCTCGAGGGTTAAGGAAATTGGGGTCAATAGTTTGGGGTTACAGTGTGGCAGGGAAACTAGTTCGAGGTTTGAAGAAATAGGGGTTAAGAGTTTGGGGTTAAGGAAAATGGGGTTAAGAGTTTGGGGTTACAGCGTGGCAGGGAAACAAGCTTGAGGGTTAAGGGAATTGGGGTTAATAGTTCGCCGTTACAGAGTGGCAGGGAAACCAGTTCGAGGGATAAGGAAATTGGGGTTAAGAATTTCAGTTCGAGCGTGGCAGGGTAAGCAGCTCGAGGGTTAAGGAAATTGGGGTTAAGAGTTTAGGGTTACAGCGTGGTAGGGAAACAAGCTCGAGGGTTAAGGAAATTGGGGTTATTAGTTTGGGGTTATATCGTTGCAGGGTAACCAGCTCGAGGGTTAAGGAAAATGAGGTTAAGAGTATGAGGTTACAGCGTAGTAGGGTAAGCAGCTCGAGGGTTAAGGAAATTGGGGTTAAGAGTTTGGGGTTACAGCGTGGCAGGGAAACAAGCTCGAGGGTTAAGGAAATTGGGGTTAAGGAAATTGGGGTTAAGAGTTTGGGGTAACAGCGTGGCAGGGAAACATTCTCGAGGGTTAAGGAAATTGGGGTTAATAGTTTGGGGTTACAGAGTGGCAGGGAAACCAGTTCGAGGGATAAGGAAATTGGGGTTAAGAGTTTGGGGTTAGAGCGTGGCAGGGAAACCAGCTCGAGGTTAAGAAAATTGGGGTTAAGAATTTCAGTTCGAGCGTGGTAGGGTAAGCAGCTCGAGGGTTAAGGAAATTGGGGTTAAGAGTTTGGGGTTACAGCGTGGTAGGGAAACAAGCTCGAGGGTTAAGGAAATTGGGGTTAATAGTTTGGGGTAACAGCGTGGCAGGGAATTCAGTTCGAGAGATAAAAAAATTACGGTTAAGAGTTTGGGGTTAGAGCGTGGCAGGGTAACAATCTCGAGGGTTAAGGAAATTGGGGTTAATAGTTTGGGGTTACAGAGTGGCAGGGAAACCAGTTCGAGGGATAAGGAAATTGGGGTTAAGAGTTTGGGGTTAGAGCGTGGCAGGGAAACCAGCTCGAGGTTAAGAAAATTGGGGTTAAGAATTTCAGTTCGTGCGTGGTAGGGTAAGCAGCTCGAGGGTTAAGGAAATTGGGGTTAAGAGTTTGGGGTTACAGCGTGGTAGGGAAACAAGCTTGAGGGTTAAGGAAATTGGGGTTAAGAGTTTGGGGTTACAGCGTGGTAGGGAAACAAGCTCGAGGGTTAAGGAAATTGGGGTTAATAGTTTGGGGTAACAGCGTGGCAGGGAATTCAGTTCGAGGGATAAAAAAATTACGGTTAAGAGTTTGGGGTTAGAGCGTGGCAGGGTAACCAGCTCGAGGGTTGAAGAAATAGGGATTAAGAGTTTGGGGTTATATCGTTGCAGGGAAACCAGCTCGAGGGTTAAGGAAATTGGGGTTAAGAGTTTGGGGTTACAGCGTGGTAGGGAAACAAGCTCGAGGGTTAAGGAAATTGGGGTTAATAGTTTGGGGTTACATCGTGGCAGGGAAACCAGTTCGAGGGATAAAAAATCGCAAAAGCGAAACGTTTTACTTTTCGCATAGGGCCCTCGTTCTGACATTCCTTTTATCATTATATTTTTTATTGATGAAACATGTATTTGTTCAATGTTATTTCATTTTCTCAGGATTTATTTTTTTACTTGTTGGAATGCATGTTGAATTTCGATAAATTATAATTTATTATGTATACAATGTTAAGGTAAAATTTGCATATATACAATCAATTTTGTATAATAACGTTTTTTTCATTCATTGTACATGTAAAAATCTCAAAGAGAAATGTTAAAATAATAATATTGAAGTAAAATTTAGGGTATCGATATATTTTTAATTATATTATAACTAATTTTCATATCAAGAAACATTATAGGCTATAGAATAATAAAAAAATAAATATAAGCTTGCATATATTTTGACGATCAGATTTGATTTTTTATTATATTTTTGACTGTTTTTTTTTCCTTATATTGTAATGGTGTGAAAATGGTATGTAATACATCTAAATATTATACGGTAACAAATCTAAACAATTCATAACTCAATAGTTACTATAGTCTAACTTACTATAATAAAGATAATATGTAAATTTTTATTTTACAGTATTTATCTTTAACTATTATATCCTATACTTTTATGTTTTGTTTTTTTCCAATCCCACAAATAGAAAGAGCTTCCCTTTTTTTTCGGTGATCGACATTTATTGAGGTATATTTGCCATTTGATTATAAACATTAAATTAGAAATTAAGGAGGTTTTAGTTAAATATTGTTATCATTTATAATGACTGTACAAAATATTAATATAAATAATAATAATGGTAGCAGCTTAGAAATTATTTTTCAAATTTACTTGAAAAAAAATAGTAGTATAAATAATAATAACGATAGTAGCTCTCAAATTATTTCTTAAATTTACTTGAAAAATTCCCTTACATTTTAATTTAATGGATCAACTATCCTCACATTCTATATGATGAAACAATATACTTTCTTTACCACTGAATTGATATGAATTAATAAAATTATAAGTACATTCTGATTACTTTTTGTAATTGGAACCTTGAGAATATGGAAAATTTCTCAAATTAATATGCAGTCAAAGATTTTAATATGAAAATAATTTTAAACATGAGTTATTATGATTTGCCATTTGATTATAAACATTAAAACATTAATTAAGAAATTAAGTGAGTTTTAGTTAAATATTGTTATCATTTATAATGACCGTACAAAATAGTAGTATAAATAATAAAAAATGGTAGCAACTTACAAATTATTTTTCAAATTTACTTGAAAAAAAATAGTAGTATAATTAATAATAACGATAGCAGCTCACAATTGATTTTTTAAATTTACTTGAAAAATTCCCTTTTATTTAATGGATCAACTATCCTCACATTCTATATGATGAAACAATATACTTTCTTTACCATTGAATTGATATGAACTAATAAAATTATAAGTACAATCAGATTACTTTTTGTTATTAGTACCTTGAGAATATGGACAATTTCTCATACTAATATGCAGTCAATGATTTAATATGAAAAAAAAATGAGTTATTTGCCATGTTTGCGATGAACATTATTTATTTGATACTATTAATATTTTTCAAACTACTTGTTTTTTGTATTAATTAGAATCATAGTAATATACAATTTTTCAAAGTAATATGAAGTGATATGAATTGATGGAATATCCGTAGTTTGAATTTTTTATTTCCAATCATATGGACTCTTTTTGTGAAATAATATTAAGAATTAATGTGCTAATTCAATAATATGATTTTATATATACAATAAAATTCTGAATTTATGTATATATAAAATGGAATACAGTTGAAAGCTTAAAATGTAAGAAATATATAAAGTTATGATAATCTAGATATATAAAACCAAGATATTGTCCAGTAGAGTAGCAAATTTAGTGAAATTGGGGTAGTCCGTACGGACGGAACATATTTCCAGGATGGCTGGATACGTATACCCTGTGGGAAAAGTCTTGGTTTAACAAGTCAAACTGAATTCCTAATTATACGGAACCACTTTTCTGAGATCAAATTCAATAGGCCCTCTCTATATGACTGGGCAGTGAACGAGGGCCCAAAAAATTGGTGTTAAGAGTTTGGGGTTAGAGCGTGGCAGGGTAACCAGCTCGAGGGTTGAAGAAATAGGGATTAAGAGTTTGGGGTTATATCGTTGCAGGGAAACCAGCTCGAGGGTTAAGGAAAATGGGGTTAAGAGTTTGATGTTACAGCGTGGTAGGGTAAGCAGCTCGAGGGTTAAGGAAATTGGCATTAAGAGTTTGGGGTTACAGCGTGGCAGGGAAACAAGCTCGAGGGTTAAGGAAATTGGGGTTAATAGTTTGGGGTTACAGAGTGGCAGGGAAACCAGTTCGAGGGATAAGGAAATTGGGGTTAAGAGTTTGGGGTTAGAGCGTGGCAGGGAAACCAGCTCGAGGTTAAGAAAATTGGCGTTGGGTTCCGAATTTCAGTTCGAGCGTGGTAGGTTAAGCAGCTTGAGGGTTAAGGAAATTGGGGTTAAGAGTTTGGAGTTAAAGCGTGGTAGGGAAACAAGCTCGAGGGTTAAGGAAATTGGGGTTAAGAGTTTGGGGTTACAGCGTGGCAGGGAAACAAGCTTGAGGGTTAAGGGAATTGGGGTTAATAGTTTGGGGTTACAGCGTGGCAGGGAAACCAGTTCGAGGGATAAGGAAATTGGGGTTAAGAATTTCAGTTCGAGCGTGGCAGGGTAAGCAGCTCGAGGGTTAAGGAAATTGGGGTTAAGAGTTTAGGGTTACAGCGTGGTAGGGAAACAAGCTCGAGGGTTAAGGAAATTGGGGTTATTAGTTTGAGGTTATATCGTTGCAGGGTAACCAGCTCGAGGGTTAAGGAAATTGAGGTTAAGAGTATGAGGTTACAGCGTAGTAGGGTAAGCAGCTCGAGGGTTAAGGAAATTGGGGTTAAGAGTTTGGGGTTACAGCGTGGCAGGGAAACAAGCTCGAGGGTTAAGGAAATTGGGGTTAAGGAAATTGGGGTTAAGAGTTTGGGATAACAGCGTGGCAGGGAAACATTCTCGAGGGTTAAGGAAATTGGGATTAATAGTTTGGGGTTACAGAGTGGCAGGGACACCAGTTCGAGGGATAAGGAAATTGGGGTTAAGAGTTTGGGGTTAGAGCATGGCAGGGAAACCAGCTCGAGGTTAAGAAAATTGGGGTTAAGAATTTCAGTTCGAGCGTGGTAGGGTAAGCAGCTCGAGGGTTAAGGAAATTGGGGTTAAGAGTTTGGGGTTACAGCGTGGTAGGGAAACAAGCTCGAGGGTTAAGGAAATTGGGGTTAATAGTTTGGGGTAACAGCGTGGCAGGGAATTCAGTTCGAGAGATAAAAAAATTACGGTTAAGAGTTTGGGGTTAGAGCGTGGCAGGGTAACAATCTCGAGGGTTAAGGAAATTGGGGTTAATAGTTTGGGGTTACAGAGTGGCAGGGAAACCAGTTCGATGGATAAGGAAATTGGGGTTAAGAGTTTGGGGTTAGAGCGTGGCAGGGAAACCAGCTCGAGGTTAAGAAAATTGGGGTTAAGAATTTCAGTTCGTGCGTGGTAGG
Organism: Phymastichus coffea; assembly: GCF_024137745.1. Lineage (NCBI taxonomy): Eukaryota > Metazoa > Arthropoda > Insecta > Hymenoptera > Eulophidae > Phymastichus > Phymastichus coffea. Next base: position 58,590 of record NW_026707086.1, on the reverse strand, counting down.
GTAAGCAGCTCGAGGGTTAAGGAAATTGGGGTTAAGAGTTTGGGGTTACAGCGTGGTAGGGAAACAAGCTTGAGGGTTAAGGAAATTGGGGTTAAGAGTTTGGAGTTACAGCGTGGTAGGGAAACATGCTCGAGGGTTAAGGAAATTGGGGTTAAGAGTTTGGGGTTACAGCGTGGTAGGCAAACAAGCTCGAGCGTTAAGGAAATTGGGGTTAATAGTTTGGGGTTACAGCGTGGCAGGGAAACCAGTTCGAGGGATTAAAAAATTGGGGTTAAGAGTTTGGGGTTAGAGCGTGGCAGGGTATCCAGCTCGAGGGTTAAGGAAAATGGGGTTAAGAGTTTGAGGTTACAGCGTGGCAGGGTAACCAGCTCGAGTGTTGAAGAAATAGGGATTATGAGTTTGGGGTTATATCGTTGCAGGGAAACCAGCTCGAGGGTTAAGGAAAATGGGGTTCAGAGTTGGGGTTACAGTGTGGCAGGGAAAATAGTTCGAGGGTTAAAGAAATTGGGGTTAAGAGTTTGGAGTTACAGCGTGGTAGGGAAACAAGCTCGAGGGTTAAGGAAATTGGGGTTAAGAGTTTGGGGTTACAGCGTGGTAGGGAAACAAGCTCGAGAGTTAAGGAAATTGGGGTTAATAGTTTGGGGTTACAGCGTGGCAGGGAAACCAGTTCGAGGGATTAAAAAATTGGGGTTAGGAGTTTGGGGTTAGAGCGTGGCAGGGTATCCAGCTCGAGGGTTAAGGAAAATGGGGTTAAGAGTTTGAGGTTACAGCGTGGCAGGGAAACAAGCTCGAGGGTTAAGTAAATTGGGGTTAATAGTTTGGGATTACAGTGTGGCAGGGAAACTATTTCGAGGGGTAAAGAAATTGGGGTTAAGAGTTTTGGGTTCGAGCGTGGCAGGGTAACCAGCTCGAGGTTTGAAGAAATAGGGGTTAAGAGTTTGGGGTTAGGGAAAATGGGGTTAAAAGTTTGGGGTTACAGCGTGGTTCGGTAAACAGCGCGAGGGTTAAGGAAATTGGGGTTAAGAGTTTGGGGTTACAGCGTGGCAGGGAAACAAGCTCGAGGGATAAGGGAATTGGGGTTAATAGTTTGGGGTTACAGAGTGGCAGGGAAACCAGTTCGAGGGATAAGGAAATTGGGGTTAAGAATTTCAGTTCGAGCGTGGCAGAAAAACCAGCTCGAGGGGTAAAGAAATTGGGGTTAATAGTTTGGGATTACAGTGTGTTAGGGAAACCAGTTCGAGGGTTAAGGAAATTAGGGTTAAGAGTTTCAGTTCGAGCGTGGCAGGGTAACCAGCTCGAGGGTTGAAGAAATAGGGATTATGAGTTTGGGGTTATATCGTTGCAGGGAAACCAGATCGAGGGTTAAGGAAAATGGGGTTCAGAGTTTGGTGTTACAGCGTGGCAGGGAAAATAGTTCGAGGGTTAAAGAAATTGGGGTTAAGAGTTTGGGGTTAGAGCGTGGCAGGGTAACCAGCTCGAGGGTTGAAGAAATAGGGATTAAGAGTTTGGGGTTATATCGTTGCAGGGAAACCAGCTCGAGGGTTAAGGAAAATGGGGTTAAGAGTTTGGGGTTACAGCGTGGCAGGGAAACAAGCTCGAGGGTTAAGGAAATTGGGGTCAATAGTTTGGGGTTACAGTGTGGCAGGGAAACTAGTTCGAGGTTTGAAGAAATAGGGGTTAAGAGTTTGGGGTTAAGGAAAATGGGGTTAAGAGTTTGGGGTTACAGCGTGATTCGGTAAACAGCGCGAGGGTTAAGGAAATTGGGGTTAAGAGTTTGGGGTTACAGCGTGGCAGGGAAACAAGCTTGAGGGTTAAGGGAATTGGGGTTAATAGTTCGCGGTTACAGAGTGGCAGGGAAACCAGTTCGAGGGATAAGGAAATTGGGGTTAAGAATTTCAGTTCGAGCGTGGCAGGGTAAGCAGCTCGAGGGTTAAGGAAATTGGGGTTAAGAGTTTAGGGTTACAGCGTGGTAGGGAAACAAGCTCGAGGGTTAAGGAAATTGGGGTTATTAGTTTGGGGATATATCGTTGCAGGGTAACCAGCTCGAGGGTTAAGGAAAATGAGGTTAAGAGTATGAGGTTACAGCGTAGTAGGGTAAGCAGCTCGAGGGTTAAGGAAATTGGGGTTAAGAGTTTGGGGTTACAGCGTGGCAGGGAAACAAGCTCGAGGGTTAAGGAAATTGGGGTTAAGGAAATTGGGGTTAAGAGTTTGGGGTAACAGCGTGGCAGGGAAACATTCTCGAGGGTTAAGGAAATTGGGGTTAATAGTTTGGGGTTACAGAGTGGCAGGGAAACCAGTTCGAGGGATAAGGAAATTGGGGTTAAGAGTTTGGGGTTAGAGCGTGGCAGGGAAACCAGCTCGAGGTTAAGAAAATTGGGGTTAAGAATTTCAGTTCGTGCGTGGTAGGGTAAGCAGCTCGAGGGTTAAGGAAATTGGGGTTAAGAGTTTGGGGTTACAGCGTGGTAGGGAAACAAGCTTGAGGGTTAAGGAAATTGGGGTTAAGAGTTTGGGGTTACAGCGTGGTAGGGAAACAAGCTCGAGGGTTAAGGAAATTGGGGTTAATAGTTTGGGGTAACAGCGTGGCAGGGAATTCAGTACGAGGGATAAAAAAATTACGGTTAAGAGTTTGGGGTTAGAGCGTGGCAGGGTAACCAGCTCGAGGGTTGAAGAAATAGGGATTAAGAGTTTGGGGTTATATCGTTGCAGGGAAACCAGCTCGAGGGTTAAGGAAATTGGGGTTAAGAGTTTGGGGTTACAGCGTGGTAGGGAAACAAGCTCGAGGGTTAAGGAAATTGGGGTTAATAGTTTGGGGTTACATCGTGGCAGGGAAACCAGTTCGAGGGATAAAAAAATTGGTGTTAAGAGTTTGGGGTTAGAGCGTTGCAGGGTAACCAGCTCGAGGGTTGAAGAAATAGGGATTAAGAGTTTGGGGTTATATCGTTGCAGGGAAACCAGCTCGAGGGTTAAGGAAAATGGGGTTAAGAGTTTGATGTTACAGCGTGGTAGGGTAAGCAGCTCGAGGGTTAAGGAAATTGGCATTAAGAGTTTGGGGTTACAGCGTGGCAGGGAAACAAGCTCGAGGGTTAAGGAAATTGGGGTTAATAGTTTGGGGTTACAGAGTGGCAGGGAAACCAGTTCGAGGGATAAGGAAATTGGGGTTAAGAGTTTGGGGTTAGAGCGTGGCAGGGAAACCAGCTCGAGGTTAAGAAAATTGGCGTTGGGTTCCGAATTTCAGTTCGAGCGTGGTAGGTTAAGCAGCTTGAGGGTTAAGGAAATTGGGGTTAAGAGTTTGGAGTTAAAGCGTGGTAGGGAAACAAGCTCGAGGGTTAAGGAAATTGGGGTTAAGAGTTTGGGGTTACAGCGTGGCAGGGAAACAAGCTTGAGGGTTAAGGGAATTGGGGTTAATAGTTTGGGGTTACAGCGTGGCAGGGAAACCAGTTCGAGGGATAAGGAAATTGGGGTTAAGAATTTCAGTTCGAGCGTGGCAGGGTAAGCAGCTCGAGGGTTAAGGAAATTGGGGTTAAGAGTTTAGGGTTACAGCGTGGTAGGGAAACAAGCTCGAGGGTTAAGGAAATTGGGGTTATTAGTTTGAGGTTATATCGTTGCAGGGTAACCAGCTCGAGGGTTAAGGAAATTGAGGTTAAGAGTATGAGGTTACAGCGTAGTAGGGTAAGCAGCTCGAGGGTTAAGGAAATTGGGGTTAAGAGTTTGGGGTTACAGCGTGGCAGGGAAACAAGCTCGAGGGTTAAGGAAATTGGGGTTAAGGAAATTGGGGTTAAGAGTTTGGGGTAACAGCGTGGCAGGGAAACATTCTCGAGGGTTAAGGAAATTGGGGTTAATAGTTTGGGGTTAGAGCATGGCAGGGAAACCAGCTCGAGGTTAAGAAAATTGGGGTTAAGAATTTCAGTTCGAGCGTGGTAGGGTAAGCAGCTCGAGGGTTAAGGAAATTGGGGTTAAGAGTTTGGGGTTACAGCGTGGTAGGGAAACAAGCTCGAGGGTTAAGGAAATTGGGGTTAATAGTTTGGGGTAACAGCGTGGCAGGGAATTCAGTTCGAGAGATAAAAAAATTACGGTTAAGAGTTTGGGGTTAGAGCGTGGCAGGGTAACCAGCTCGAGGGTTGAAGAAATAGGGATTAAGAGTTTGGGGTTATATCGTTGCAGGGAAACCAGCTCGAGGGTTAAGGAAATTGGGGTTAAGAGTTTGGGGTTACAGCGTGGTAGGGAAACAAGCTCGAGGGTTAAGGAAATTGGGGTTAATAGTTTGGGGTTACATCGTGGCAGGGAAACCAGTTCGAGGGATAAAAAAATTGGTGTTAAGAGTTTGGGGTTAGAGCGTGGCAGGGTAACCAGCTCGAGGGTTGAAGAAATAGGGATTAAGAGTTTGGGGTTAGAGCATGGCAGGGAAACCAGCTCGAGGTTAAGAAAATTGGGGTTAAGAATTTCAGTTCGAGCGTGGTAGGGTAAGCAGCTCGAGGGTTAAGGAAATTGGGGTTAAGAGTTTGGGGTTACAGCGTGGTAGGGAAACAAGCTCGAGGGTTAAGGAAATTGGGGTTAATAGTTTGGGGTAACAGCGTGGCAGGGAATTCAGTTCGAGAGATAAAAAAATTACGGTTAAGAGTTTGGGGTTAGAGCGTGGCAGGGTAACAATCTCGAGGGTTAAGGAAATTGGGGTTAATAGTTTGGGGTTACAGAGTGGCAGGGAAACCAGTTCGAGGGATAAGGAAATTGGGGTTAAGAGTTTGGGGTTAGAGCGTGGCAGGGAAACCAGCTCGAGGTTAAGAAAATTGGGGTTAAGAATTTCAGTTCGTGCGTGGTAGGGTAAGCAGCTCGAGGGTTAAGGAAATTGGGGTTAAGAGTTTGGGGTTACAGCGTGGTAGGGAAACAAGCTTGAGGGTTAAGGAAATTGGGGTTAAGAGTTTGGAGTTACAGCGTGGTAGGGAAACATGCTCGAGGGTTAAGGAAATTGGGGTTAAGAGTTTGGGGTTACAGCGTGGTAGGCAAACAAGCTCGAGCGTTAAGGAAATTGGGGTTAATAGTTTGGGGTTACAGCGTGGCAGGGAAACCAGTTCGAGGGATTAAAAAATTGGGGTTAAGAGTTTGGGGTTAGAGCGTGGCAGGGTATCCAGCTCGAGGGTTAAGGAAAATGGGGTTAAGAGTTTGAGGTTACAGCGTGGCAGGGTAACCAGCTCGAGTGTTGAAGAAATAGGGATTATGAGTTTGGGGTTATATCGTTGCAGGGAAACCAGCTCGAGGGTTAAGGAAAATGGGGTTCAGAGTTTGGGGTTACAGTGTGGCAGGGAAAATAGTTCGAGGGTTAAAGAAATTGGGGTTAAGAGTTTGGAGTTACAGCGTGGTAGGGAAACAAGCTCGAGGGTTAAGGAAATTGGGGTTAAGAGTTTGGGGTTACAGCGTGGTAGGGAAACAAGCTCGAGAGTTAAGGAAATTGGGGTTAATAGTTTGGGGTTACAGCGTGGCAGGGAAACCAGTTCGAGGGATTAAAAAATTGGGGTTAGGAGTTTGGGGTTAGAGCGTGGCAGGGTATCCAGCTCGAGGGTTAAGGAAAATGGGGTTAAGAGTTTGAGGTTACAGCGTGGCAGGGAAACAAGCTCGAGGGCTAAGTAAATTGGGGTTAATAGTTTGGGATTACAGTGTGGCAGGGAAACTATTTCGAGGGGTAAAGAAATTGGGGTTAAGAGTTTTGGGTTCGAGCGTGGCAGGGTAACCAGCTCGAGGTTTGAAGAAATAGGGGTTAAGAGTTTGGGGTTAGGGAAAATGGGGTTAAAAGTTTGGGGTTACAGCGTGGTTCGGTAAACAGCGCGAGGGTTAAGGAAATTGGGGTTAAGAGTTTGGGGTTACAGCGTGGCAGGGAAACAAGCTCGAAGGATAAGGGAATTGGGGTTAATAGTTTGGGGTTACAGAGTGGCAGGGAAACCAGTTCGAGGGATAAGGAAATTGGGGTTAAGAATTTCAGTTCGAGCGTGGCAGAAAAACCAGCTCGAGGGGTAAAGAAATTGGGGTTAATAGTTTGGGATTACAGTGTGTTAGGGAAACCAGTTCGAGGGTTAAGGAAATTAGGGTTAAGAGTTTCAGTTCGAGCGTGGCAGGGTAACAAGCTCGAGGGTTAAGGAAATTGGGGTTAATAGTTTGGGGTTACATCGTGGCAGGGAAACCAGTTCGAGGGATAAAAAAATTGGTGTTAACAGTTTGGGGTTAGAGCGTGGCAGGGTAACCAGCTCGAGGGTTGAAGAAATAGGGATTATGAGTTTGGGGTTATATCGTTGCAGGGAAACCAGATCGAGGGTTAAGGAAAATGGGGTTCAGAGTTTGGTGTTACAGTGTGGCAGGGAAACCAGTTCGAGGGATAAGGAAATTGGGGTTAAGAGTTTGGGGTTAGAGCGTGGCAGGGAAACCAGCTCGAGGTTAAGAAAATTGGGGTTAAGAATTTCAGTTCGTGCGTGGTAGGGTTAGCAGCTCGAGGGTTAAGGAAATTGGGGTTAAGAGTTTGGGGTTACAGCGTGGTAGGGAAACAAGCTTGAGGGTTAAGGAAATTGGGGTTAAGAGTTTGGGGTTACAGCGTGGTAGGGAAACAAGCTCGAGGGTTAAGGAAATTGGGGTTAATAGTTTGGGGTAACAGCGTGGCAGGGAATTCAGTTCGAGGGATAAAAAAATTACGGTTAAGAGTTTGGGGTTAGAGCGTGGCAGGGTAACCAGCTCGAGGGTTGAAGAAATAGGGATTAAGAGTTTGGGGTTATATCGTTGCAGGGAAACCAGCTCGAGGGTTAAGGAAATTGGGGTTAAGAGTTTGGGGTTACAGCGTGGTAGGGAAACAAGCTCGAGGGTTAAGGAAATTGGGGTTAATAGTTTGGGGTTACATCGTGGCAGGGAAACCAGTTCGAGGGATAAAAAAATTGGTGTTAAGAGTTTGGGGTTAGAGCGTGGCAGGGTAACCAGCTCGAGGGTTGAAGAAATAGGGATTATGAGTTTGGGGTTATATCGTTGCAGGGAAACCAGATCGAGGGTTAAGGAAAATAGGGTTCAGAGATTGGTGTTACAGTGTGGCAGGGAAAATAGTTCGAGGGTTAAAGAAATTGGGGTTAAGAGTTTGGGGTTAGAGCGTGGCAGGGTAACCAGCTCGAGGGTTGAAGAAATAGGGATTAAGAGTTTGGGGTTATATCGTTGCAGGGAAACCAGCTCGAAGGTTAAGGAAAATGGGGTTAAGAGTTTGGGGTTACAGCGTGGCAGGGAAACAAGCTCGAGGGTTAAGGAAATTGGGGTCAATAGTTTGGGGTTACAGTGTGGCAGGGAAACTAGTTCGAGGTTTGAAGAAATAGGGGTTAAGAGTTTGGGGTTAAGGAAAATGGGGTTAAGAGTTTGGGGTTACAGCGTGATTCGGTAAACAGCGCGAGGGTTAAGGAAATTGGGGTTAAGAGTTTGGGGTTACAGCGTGGCAGGGAAACAAGCTTGAGGGTTAAGGGAATTGGGGTTAATAGTTCGCGGTTACAGAGTGGCAGGATACCAGTTCGAGGGATAAGGAAATTGGGGTTAAGAATTTCAGTTCGAGCGTGGCAGGGTAAGCAGCTCGAGGGTTAAGGAAATTGGGGTTAAGAGTTTAGGGTTACAGCGTGGTAGGGAAACAAGCTCGAGGGTTAAGGAAATTGGGGTTATTAGTTTGGGGTTATATCGTTGCAGGGTAACCAGCTCGAGGGTTAAGGAAAATGAGGTTAAGAGTATGAGGTTACAGCGTAGTAGGGTAAGCAGCTCGAGGGTTAAGGAAATTGGGGTTAAGAGTTTGGGGTTACAGCGTGGCAGGGAAACAAGCTCGAGGGTTAAGGAAATTGGGGTTAAGGAAATTGGGGTTAAGAGTTTGGGGTAACAGCGTGGCAGGGAAACATTCTCGAGGGTTAAGGAAATTGGGGTTAATAGTTTGGGGTTACAGAGTGGCAGGGAAACCAGTTCGAGGGATAAGGAAATTGGGGTTAAGAGTTTGGGGTTAGAGCGTGGCAGGGAAACCAGCTCGAGGTTAAGAAAATTGGGGTTAAGAATTTCAGTTCGAGCGTGGTAGGGTAAGCAGCTCGAGGGTTAAGGAAATTGGGGTTAAGAGTTTGGGGTTACAGCGTGGTAGGGAAACAAGCTCGAGGGTTAAGGAAATTGGGGTTAATAGTTTGGGTAACAGCGTGGCAGGGAATTCAGTTCGAGAGATAAAAAAATTACGGTTAAGAGTTTGGGGTTAGAGCGTGGCAGGGTAACAAACTCGAGGGTTAAGGAAATTGGGGTTAATAGTTTGGGGTTACAGAGTGGCAGGGAAACCAGTTCGAGGGATAAGGAAATTGGGGTTAAGAGTTTGGGGTTAGAGCGTGGCAGGGAAACCAGCTCGAGGTTAAGAAAATTGGCGTTGGGTTCCGAATTTCAGTTCGAGCGTGGTAGGTTAAGCAGCTTGAGGGTTAAGGAAATTGGGGTTAAGAGTTTGGAGTTAAAGCGTGGTAGGGAAACAAGCTCAAGGGTTAAGGAAATTGGGGTTAAGAGTTTGGGGTTAGAGCGTGGCAGGGTAACAATCTCGAGGGTTAAGGAAATTGGGGTTAATAGTTTGGGGTTACAGAGTGGCAGGGAAACCAGTTCGAGGGATAAGGAAATTGGGGTTAAGAGTTTGGGGTAGGAGCGTGGCAGGGAAACCAGCTCGAGGTTAAGAAAATTGGGGTTAAGAATTTCAGTTCGTGCGTGGTAGGGTAAGCAGCTCGAGGGTTAAGGAAATTGGGGTTAAGAGTTTGGGGTTACAGCGTGGTAGGGAAACAAGCTTGAGGGTTAAGGAAATTGGGGTTAAGAGTTTGGGGTTACAGCGTGGTAGGGAAACAAGCTCGAGGGTTAAGGAAATTGGGGTTAATAGTTTGGGGTAACAGCGTGGCAGGGAATTCAGTTCGAGGGATAAAAAAATTACGGTTAAGAGTTTGGGGTTAGAGCGTGGCAGGGTAACCAGCTCGAGGGTTGAAGAAATAGGGATTAAGAGTTTGGGGTTATATCGTTGCAGGGAAACCAGCTCGAGGGTTAAGGAAATTGGGGTTAAGAGTTTGGGGTTACAGCGTGGTAGGGAAACAAGCTCGAGGGTTAAGGAAATTGGGGTTAATAGTTTGGGGTTACATCGTGGCAGGGAAACCAGTTCGAGGGATAAAAAAATTGGTGTTAAGAGTTTGGGGTTAGAGCGTGGCAGGGTAACCAGCTCGAGGGTTGAAGAAATAGGGATTAAGAGTTTGGGGTTATATCGTTGCAGGGAAACCAGCTCGAGGTTTAAGGAAAATGGGGTTAAGAGTTTGATGTTACAGCGTGGTAGGGTAAGCAGCTCGAGGGTTAAGGAAATTGGCATTAAGAGTTTGGGGTTACAGCGTGGCAGGGAAACAAGCTCGAGGGTTAAGGCAATTGGGGTTAATAGTTTGGGGTTACAGAGTGGCAGGGAAACCAGTTCGAGGGAAAAGGAAATTGAGGTTAAGAGTTTGGGGTTAGAGCGTGGCAGGGAAACCAGCTCGAGGTTAAGAAAATTGGGGTTAAGAATTTCAGTTCGAGCGTGGTAGGGTAAGCAGCTCGAGGGTTAAGGAAATTGGGGTTAAGAGTTTGGGGTTACAGCGTGGTAGGGAAACAAGCTCGAGGGTTAAGGAAATTGGGGTTAATAGTTTGGGGTTACAGCGTGGCAGGGAAACCAGTTCGAGGGATAAAAAAATTGGTGTTAAGAGTTTGGGGTTAGAGCGTGGCAGGATAACCAGCTCGAGGGTTGAAGAAATAGGGATTAAGAGTTTGGGGTTATATCGTTGCAGGGAAACCAGCTCGAGGGTTAAGGAAAATGGGGTTAAGAGTTTGATGTTACAGCGTGGTAGGGTAAGCAGCTCGAGGGTTAAGGAAATTGGCATTAAGAGTTTGGGGTTACAGCGAGGCAGGGAAACAAGCTCGAGGGTTAAGGAAATTGGGGTTAATAGTTTGGGTTTACAGCGTGGTAGGGAAACAAGCTCGAGGGTTAAGGAAATTGGGGTTAATAGTTTGGGGTTACAGCGTGGCAGGGAAACCAGCTCGAGGTTAAGAAAATTGGCGTTGGGTTCCGAATTTCAGTTCGAGCGTGGTAGGTTAAGCAGCTTGAGGGTAAAGGAAATTGGGGTTAAGAGTTTGGAGTTACAGCGTGGTAGGGAAACAAGCTCGAGGGTTAAGGAAATTGGGGTTAAGAGTTTGGGGTTACAGCGTGGTAGGGAAACAAGCTCGAGGGTTAAGGAAATTGGGGTTAATAGTTTGGGGTTACAGCGTGGCAGGGAAACCAGTTCGAGGGATTAAAAAATTGGGGTTAAGAGTTTGGGGTTAGAGCGTGGCAGGGTATCCAGCTCGAGGGTTAAGGAAAATGGGGTTATGAATTTCAGTTCGAGCGTGGTAGGGTAAGCAGCTCGAGGGTTAAGTAAAGTGGGGTTAATAGTTTGGGGTTACAGTGTGGCAGGGAAAATAGTTCGAGGGTTAAAGAAATTGGGGTTAAGAGTTTGGGGTTAGAGCGTGGCAGGGTAACCAGCTCGAGGGTTGAAGAAATAGGGATTAAGAGTTTGGGGTTATATCGTTGCAGGGAAACCAGCTCGAGGGTTAAGGAAAGTGGGGTTAAGAGTTTGAGGTTACAGCGTGGTACGGTAAGCAGCTCGAGGGTTAAGGAAAATGGGGTTATGAATTTCAGTTCGAGCGTGGTAGGGTAAGCAGCTCGAGGGTTAAGTAAAGTGGGGTTAAGAGTTTGGGGTTACAGAGTGGTAGGGAAACAAGCTCGAGGGTTAAGGAAATTGGGGTTAAGAGTTTGGGGTTACAGCGTGGTAGGGAAACAAGCTCGAGGGTTAAGGAAATTGGGGTTAATAGTTTGGGGTTACAGCGTGGCAGGGAAACCAGCTCGAGGTTAAGAAAATTGGCGTTGGGTTCCGAATTTCAGTTCGAGCGTGGTAGGTTAAGCAGCTTGAGGGTTAAGGAAATTGGGGTTAAGAGTTTGGGGTAACAGCGTGGCAGGGAAACAATCTCGAGGGTTAAGGAAATTGGGGTTAAGAGTTTGGGGTTATATCGTTGCAGGGAAACCAGCTCGAGGGTTAAGGAAAATGGGGTTAAGAGTTTGAGGTTACAGCGTGGTAGGGTAAGCAGCTCGAGGGTTAAGGAAATTGGCGTTAAGAGTTTGGGGTTAGAGCGTGGCAGGGTATCCAGCTCGAGGGTTAAGGAAAATGGGGATATGAATTTCAGTTCGAGCGTGGTAGGGTAAGCAGCTCGAGGGTTAAGTAAAGTGGGGTTAATAGTTTGGGGTTACAGTGTGGCAGGGAAAATAGTTCGAGGGTTAAAGAAATTGGGGTTAAGAGTTTGGTGTTAGAGCGTGGCAGGGTAACCAGCTCGAGGGTTGAAGAAATAGGGATTAAGAGTTTGGGGTTATATCGTTGCAGGGAAACAAGGTCGAGGGTTAAGGAAATTGGGGTTAATAGTTTGGGGTTACAGTGTGGCAGGGAAACTAGTTCGAGGTTAGAAGAAATAGGGGTTAAGAGTTTGGGGTTAAGGAAAATGGGGTTAAGAGTTTGGGGTTACAGCTTGGTTCGGTAAACAGCGCGAGGGTTAAGGAAATTGGGGTTAAGAGTTTGGGGTTACAGCGTGGCAGGGAAACAAGCTCGAGGGTTAAGGAAATTGGGGTTAATAGTTTGGGTTTACAGCGTGGTAGGGAAACAAGCTCGAGGGTTAAGGAAATTGGGGTTAATAGTTTGGGGTTACAGCGTGGCAGGGAAACCAGCTCGAGGTTAAGAAAATTGGCGTTGGGTTCCGAATTTCAGTTCGAGCGTGGTAGGTTAAGCAGCTTGAGGGTAAAGGAAATTGGGGTTAAGAGTTTGGAGTTACAGCGTGGTAGGGAAACAAGCTCGAGGGTTAAGGAAATTGGGGTTAAGAGTTTGGGGTTACAGCGTGGTAGGGAAACAAGCTCGAGGGTTAAGGAAATTGGGGTTAATAGTTTGGGGTTACAGCGTGGCAGGGAAACCAGTTCGAGGGATTAAAAAATTGGGGTTAAGAGTTTGGGGTTAGAGCGTGGCAGGGTATCCAGCTCGAGGGTTAAGGAAAATGGGGTTATGAATTTCAGTTCGAGCGTGGTAGGGTAAGCAGCTCGAGGGTTAAGTAAAGTGGGGTTAATAGTTTGGGGTTACAGTGTGGCAGGGAAAATAGTTCGAGGGTTAAAGAAATTGGGGTTAAGAGTTTGGGGTTAGAGCGTGGCAGGGTAACCAGCTCGAGGGTTGAAGAAATAGGGATTAAGAGTTTGGGGTTATATCGTTGCAGGGAAACCAGCTCGAGGGTTAAGGAAAGTGGGGTTAAGAGTTTGAGGTTACAGCGTGGTACGGTAAGCAGCTCGAGGGTTAAGGAAAATGGGGTTATGAATTTCAGTTCGAGCGTGGTAGGGTAAGCAGCTCGAGGGTTAAGTAAAGTGGGGTTAAGAGTTTGGGGTTACAGAGTGGTAGGGAAACAAGCTCGAGGGTTAAGGAAATTGGGGTTAAGAGTTTGGGGTTACAGCGTGGTAGGGAAACAAGCTCGAGGGTTAAGGAAATTGGGGTTAATAGTTTGGGGTTACAGCGTGGCAGGGAAACCAGCTCGAGGTTAAGAAAATTGGCGTTGGGTTCCGAATTTCAGTTCGAGCGTGGTAGGTTAAGCAGCTTGAGGGTTAAGGAAATTGGGGTTAAGAGTTTGGGGTAACAGCGTGGCAGGGAAACAATCTCGAGGGTTAAGGAAATTGGGGTTAAGAGTTTGGGGTTATATCGTTGCAGGGAAACCAGCTCGAGGGTTAAGGAAAATGGGGTTAAGAGTTTGAGGTTACAGCGTGGTAGGGTAAGCAGCTCGAGGGTTAAGGAAATTGGCGTTAAGAGTTTGGGGTTAGAGCGTGGCAGGGTATCCAGCTCGAGGGTTAAGGAAAATGGGGATATGAATTTCAGTTCGAGCGTGGTAGGGTAAGCAGCTCGAGGGTTAAGTAAAGTGGGGTTAATAGTTTGGGGTTACAGTGTGGCAGGGAAAATAGTTCGAGGGTTAAAGAAATTGGGGTTAAGAGTTTGGTGTTAGAGCGTGGCAGGGTAACCAGCTCGAGGGTTGAAGAAATAGGGATTAAGAGTTTGGGGTTATATCGTTGCAGGGAAACAAGGTCGAGGGTTAAGGAAATTGGGGTTAATAGTTTGGGGTTACAGTGTGGCAGGGAAACTAGTTCGAGGTTAGAAGAAATAGGGGTTAAGAGTTTGGGGTTAAGGAAAATGGGGTTAAGAGTTTGGGGTTACAGCTTGGTTCGGTAAACAGCGCGAGGGTTAAGGAAATTGGGGTTAAGAGTTTGGGGTTACAGCGTGGCAGGGAAACAAGCTCGAGGGTTAAGGGAATTGGGGTTAATAGTTTGCGGTTACAGAGTGGCAGGGAAACCAGTTCGAGGGATAAGGAAATTGGGGTTAAGAATTTCAGTTCGAGCGTGGCAGGGTAAGCAACTCGAGGGTTAAGGAAATTGGGGTTAAGAGTTTGGGGTTACAGCGTGGTAGGGAAACAAGCTCGAGGGTTAAGGAAATTGGGGTTAATAGTTTGGGGTTATATCGTTGCAGGGTAACCAGCTCGAGGGTTAAGGAAATTGGCGTTAAGAGTTTGGGGTTACAGCGTGGCAGGGAAACAAGCTCGAGGCTTAAGGAAATTGGGGTTAAGAGTTTGGGGTTAAGGAAAATGGGGTTAAGAGTTTGGGGTTACAGCTTGGTTCGGTAAACAGCGCGAGGGTTAAGGAAATTGGGGTTAAGAGTTTGGGGTAACAGCGTGGCAGGGAAACAAGCTCGAGGGTTAAGGGAATTGGGGTTAATAGTTTGCGGTTACAGAGTGGCAGGGAAACCAGTTCGAGGGATAAGGAAATTGGGGTTAAGAATTTCAGTTCGAGCGTGGCAGGGTAAGCAGCTCGAGGGTTAAGGAAATTGGGGTTAAGAGTTTGGGGTTACCGCGTGGTAGGGAAACAAGCTCGAGGGTTAAGGAAATTGGGGTTAATAGTTTGGGGTTATATCGTTGCAGGGTAACCAGCTCGAGGGTTAAGGAAATTGGCGTTAAGAGTTTGGGGTTAGAGCGTGGCAGGGAAACCAGCTCGAGGTTAAGAAAATTGGGGTTAAGAATTTCAGTTCGAGCGTGGTAGGGTAAGCAGCTCGAGGGTTAAGGAAATTGGGGTTAAGAGTTTGGGGTTACAGCGTGGTAGGGAAACAAGCTCGAGGGTTAAGGAAATTGGGGTTAATAGTTTGGGGTTACAACGTGGCAGGGAAACCAGTTCGAGGGATAAAAATATTGGGGTTAAGAGTTTGGGGTTAGAGCGTGGCAGAAAAACCAGCTCGAGGGGTAAGGAAATTGGGGTTAAGAGTTTGGGGTTACAGCGTGGTAGGGAAACAAGCTCGAGGGTTAAGGAAATTGGGGTTAATAGTTTGGGGTTATATCGTTGCAGGGTAACCAGCTCGAGGGTTAAGGAAAATGAGGTTAAGAGTATGAGGTTACAGCGTGGCAGGGAAACAAGCTCGAGGGTTAAGGAAATTGGGGTTAAGAGTTTGGGGTAACAGCGTGGCAGGGAAACAATCTCGAGGGTTAAGGAAATTGGGGTTAAGAGTTTGGGGTTATATCGTTGCAGGGAAACCAGCTCGAGGGTTAAGGAAAATGGGGTTAAGAGTTTGAGGTTACAGCGTGGTAGGGTAAGCAGCTCGAGGGTTAAGGAAATTGGCGTTAAGAGTTTGGGGTTACAGCGTGGCAGGGTAAGCAGCTCGAGGGTTAAGGAAATTGGGGTTAAGAGTTTGGGGTTACAGCGTGGTAGGGAAACAAGCTCGAGGGTTAAGGAAATTGGGGTTAATAGTTTGGGGTTATATCGTTGCAGGGTAACCAGCTCGAAGGTTAAGGAAAATGAGGTTAAGAGTATGAGGTTACAGCGTGGTAGGGTAAGCAGCTCGAGGGTTAAGGAAATTGGGGTTAAGAGTTTGGGGTTACAGCGTGGCAGGGAAACAAGCTCGAGGGTTAAGGAAATTGGGGTTAAGGAAATTGGGGTTAAGAGTTTGGGGTTACAGAGTGGCAGGGAAACCAGTTCGAGGGATAAGGAAATTGGGGTTAAGAGTTTGGGGTTAGAGCGTGGCAGGGAAACCAGCTCGAGGTTAAGAAAATTGGGGTTAAGAATTTCAGTTCGAGCGTGGTAGGGTAAGCAGCTCGAGGGTTAAGGAAATTGGCATTAAGAGTTTGGGGTTACAGCGTGGCAGGGAAACAAGCTCGAGGGTTAAGGAAATTGGGGTTAATAGTTTAGGGTTACAGAGTGGCAGGGAAACCAGTTCGAGGGATAAGGAAATTGGGGTTAAGAGTTTGGGGTTAGAGCGTGGCAGGGAAACCAGCTCGAGGTTAAGAAAATTGGCGTTGGGTTCAGAATTTCAGTTCAGGCGTGGTAGGTTAAGCAGCTCGAGGGTTAAGGAAATTGGGGTTAAGAGTTTGGGGTTACAGCGTGGTAGGGAAACAAGCTCGAGGGTTAAGGAAATTGGGGTTAATAGTTTGGGGTTACAGTGTGGCAGGGAAACCAGTTCGAGGGATTAAAAAATAGGGGTTAAGAGTTTGGGGTTATATCGTTGCAGGGAAACCAGCTCGAGGGTTAAGGAAAATGGGGTTAAGAGTTTGAGGTTACAGCGTGGTAGGGTAAGCAGCTCGAGGGTTAAGGAAATTGGCGTTAAGAGTTTGGGATTACAGCGTGGCAGGGTAAGCAGCTCGAGGGTTAAGGAAATTGGGGTTAAGAGTTTGGGGTTACAGCGTGGTAGGGAAACAAGCTCGAGGGTTAAGGAAATTGGGGTTAATAGTTTGGGGTTATATCGTTGCAGGGTAACCAGCTCGAAGGTTAAGGAAAATGAGGTTAAGAGTATGAGGTTACAGCGTGGTAGGGTAAGCAGCTCGAGGGTTAAGGAAATTGGGGTTAAGAGTTTGGGGTTACAGCGTGGCAGGGAAACAAGCTCGAGGGCTAAGGAAATTGGGGTTAAGGAAATTGGGGTTAAGAGTTTGGGGTAACAGCGTGGCAGGGAAACAATCTCGAGGGTTAAGGAAATTGGGGTTAATAGTTTGGGGTTACAGAGTGGCAGGGAAACCAGTTCGAGGGAAAAGGAAATTGAGGTTAAGAGTTTGGGGTTAGAGCGTGGCAGGGAAACCAGCTCGAGGTTAAGAAAATTGGGGTTAAGAATTTCAGTTCGAGCGTGGTAGGGTAAGCAGCTCGAGGGTTAAGGAAATTGGCATTAAGAGTTTGGGGTTACAGCGTGGCAGGGAATCAAGCTCGAGGGTTAAGGAAATTGGGGTTAATAGTTTAGGGTTACAGAGTGGCAGGGAAACCAGTTCGAGGGATAAGGAAATTGGGGTTAAGAGTTTGGGGTTAGAGCGTGGCAGGGAAACCAGCTCGAGGTTAAGAAAATTGGCGTTGGGTTCAGAATTTCAGTTCAGGCGTGGTAGGTTAAGCAGCTCGAGGGTTAAGGAAATTGGGGTTAAGAGTTTGGGGTTACAGCGTGGTAGGGAAACAAGCTCGAGGGTTAAGGAAATTGGGGTTAATAGTTTGGGGTTACAGTGTGGCAGGGAAACCAGTTCGAGGGATTAAAAAATAGGGGTTAAGAGTTTGGGGTTATATCGTTGCAGGGAAACCAGCTCGAGGGTTAAGGAAAATGGGGTTAAGAGTTTGAGGTTACAGCGTGGTAGGGTAAGCAGCTCGAGGGTTAAGGAAATTGGCGTTAAGAGTTTGGGATTACAGCGTGGCAGGGTAAGCAGCTCGAGGGTTAAGGAAATTGGGGTTAAGAGTTTGGGGTTACAGCGTGGTAGGGAAACAAGCTCGAGGGTTAAGGAAATTGGGGTTAATAGTTTGGGGTTATATCGTTGCAGGGTAACCAGCTCGAAGGTTAAGGAAAATGAGGTTAAGAGTATGAGGTTACAGCGTGGTAGGGTAAGCAGCTCGAGGGTTAAGGAAATTGGGGTTAAGAGTTTGGGGTTACAGCGTGGCAGGGAAACAAGCTCGAGGGCTAAGGAAATTGGGGTTAAGGAAATTGGCGTTAAGAGTTTGGGATTACAGCGTGGCAGGGTAAGCAGCTCGAGGGTTAAGGAAATTGGGGTTAAGAGTTTGGGGTTACAGCGTGGTAGGGAAACAAGCTCGAGGGTTAAGGAAATTGGGGTTAATAGTTTGGTGTTATATCGTTGCAGGGTAACCAGCTCGAAGGTTAAGGAAAATGAGGTTAAGAGTATGAGGTTACAGCGTGGTAGGGTAAGCAGCTCGAGGGTTAAGGAAATTGGGGTTAAGAGTTTGGGGTTACAGCGTGGCAGGGAAACAAGCTCGAGGGCTAAGGAAATTGGGGTTAAGGAAATTGGGGTTAAGAGTTTGGGGTAACAGCGTGGCAGGGAAACAATCTCGAGGGTTAAGGAAATTGGGGTTAATAGTTTGGGGTTACAGAGTGGCAGGGAAACCAGTTCGAGGGAAAAGGAAATTAGGGTTAAGAGTTTGGGGTTAGAGCGTGGCAGGGAAACCAGCTCGAGGTTAAGAAAATTGGGGTTAAGAATTTCAGTTCGAGCGTGGTAGGGTAAGCAGCTCGAGGGTTAAGGAAATTGGCATTAAGAGTTTGGGGTTACAGCGTGGCAGGGAAACAAGCTCGAGGGTTAAGGAAATTGGGGTTAATAGTTTAGGGTTACAGAGTGGCAGGGAAACCAGTTCGAGGGATAAGGAAATTGGGGTTAAGAGTTTGGGGTTAGAGCGTGGCAGGGAAACCAGCTCGAGGTTAAGAAAATTGGCGTTGGGTTCAGAATTTCAGTTCAGGCGTGGTAGGTTAAGCAGCTCGAGGGTTAAGGAAATTGGGGTTAAGAGTTTGGGGTTACAGCGTGGTAGGGAAACAAGCTCGAGGGTTAAGGAAATTGGGGTTAATAGTTTGGGGTTACAGTGTGGCAGGGAAACCAGTTCGAGGGATTAAAAAATAGGGGTTAAGAGTTTGGGGTTATATCGTTGCAGGGAAACCAGCTCGAGGGTTAAGGAAAATGGGGTTAAGAGTTTGAGGTTACAGCGTGGTAGGGTAAGCAGCTCGAGGGTTAAGGAAATTGGCGTTAAGAGTTTGGGATTACAGCGTGGCAGGGTAAGCAGCTCGAGGGTTAAGGAAAATGGGGTTAAGAGTTTGAGGTTACAGCGTGGTAGGGTAAGCAGCTCGAGGGTTAAGGAAATTGGCGTTAAGAGTTTGGGATTACAGCGTGGCAGGGTAAGCAGCTCGAGGGTTAAGGAAATTGGGGTTAAGAGTTTGGGGTTACAGCGTGGTAGGGAAACAAGCTCGAGGGTTAAGGAAATTGGGGTTAATAGTTTGGGGTTATATCGTTGCAGGGTAACCAGCTCGAAGGTTAAGGAAAATGAGGTTAAGAGTATGAGGTTACAGCGTGGTAGGGTAAGCAGCTCGAGGGTTAAGGAAATTGGGGTTAAGAGTTTGGGGTTACAGCGTGGCAGGGAAACAAGCTCGAGGGCTAAGGAAATTGGGGTTAAGGAAATTGGGGTTAAGAGTTTGGGGTAACAGCGTGGCAGGGAAACAATCTCGAGGGTTAAGGAAATTGGGGTTAATAGTTTGGGGTTACAGATTGGCAGGGAAACCAGTTCGAGGGAAAAGGAAATTGAGGTTAAGAGTTTGGGGTTAGAGCGTGGCAGGGAAACCAGCTCGAGGTTAAGAAAATTGGGGTTAAGAATTTCAGTTCGAGCGTGGTAGGGTAAGCAGCTCGAGGGTTAAGGAAATTGGCATTAAGAGTTTGGGGTTACAGCGTGGCAGGGAAACAAGCTCGAGGGTTAAGGAAATTGGGGTTAATAGTTTAGGGTTACAGAGTGGCAGGGAAACCAGTTCGAGGGATAAGGAAATTGGGGTTAAGAGTTTGGGGTTAGAGCGTGGCAGGGAAACCAGCTCGAGGTTAAGAAAATTGGCGTTGGGTTCAGAATTTCAGTTCAGGCGTGGTAGGTTAAGCAGCTCGAGGGTTAAGGAAATTGGGGTTAAGAGTTTGGGGTTACAGCGTGGTAGGGAAACAAGCTCGAGGGTTAAGGAAATTGGGGTTAATAGTTTGGGGTTACAGTGTGGCAGGGAAACCAGTTCGAGGGATTAAAAAATAGGGGTTAAGAGTTTGGGGTTATATCGTTGCAGGGAAACCAGCTCGAGGGTTAAGGAAAATGGGGTTAAGAGTTTGAGGTTACAGCGTGGTAGGGTAAGCAGCTCGAGGGTTAAGGAAATTGGCGTTAAGAGTTTGGGATTACAGCGTGGCAGGGTAAGCAGCTCGAGGGTTAAGGAAATTGGGGTTAAGAGTTTGGGGTTACAGCGTGGTAGGGAAACAAGCTCGAGGGTTAAGGAAATTGGGGTTAATAGTTTGGGGTTATATCGTTGCAGGGTAACCAGCTCGAAGGTTAAGGAAAATGAGGTTAAGAGTATGAGGTTACAGCGTGGTAGGGTAAGCAGCTCGAGGGTTAAGGAAATTGGGGTTAAGAGTTTGGGGTTACAGCGTGGCAGGGAAACAAGCTCGAGGGCTAAGGAAATTGGGGTTAAGGAAATTGGGGTTAAGAGTTTGGGGTAACAGCGTGGCAGGGAAACAATCTCGAGGGTTAAGGAAATTGGGGTTAATAGTTTGGGGTTACAGAGTGGCAGGGAAACAAGCTCGAGGGTTAAGGAAATTGGGGTTAATAGTTTGGGGTTACAGCGTGGCAGGGAAACCAGTTCGAGGGATAAAAAAATTGGTGTTAAGAGTTTGGGGTTAGAGCGTGGCAGGATAACCAGCTCGAGGGTTGAAGAAATAGGGATTAAGAGTTTGGGGTTATATCGTTGCAGGGAAACCAGCTCGAGGGTTAAGGAAAATGGGGTTAAGAGTTTGATGTTACAGCGTGGTAGGGTAAGCAGCTCGAGGGTTAAGGAAATTGGCATTAAGAGTTTGGGGTTACAGCGTGGCAGGGAAACAAGCTCGAGGGTTAAGGAAATTGGGGTTAATAGTTTGGGTTTACAGCGTGGTAGGGAAACAAGCTCGAGGGTTAAGGAAATTGGGGTTAATAGTTTGGGGTTACAGCGTGGCAGGGAAACCAGCTCGAGGGTTAAGGAAAATGGGGTTATGAATTTCAGTTCGAGCGTGGTAGGGTAAGCAGCTCGAGGGTTAAGTAAAGTGGGGTTAATAGTTTGGGGTTACAGTGTGGCAGGGAAAATAGTTCGAGGGTTAAAGAAATTGGGGTTAAGAGTTTGGGGTTAGAGCGTGGCAGGGTAACCAGCTCGAGGGTTGAAGAAATAGGGGTTAATAGTTAGGGGTTACAGCGTGGCAGGGAAACCAGTTCGAGGGATTAAAAAATTGGGGTTAAGAGTTTGGGGTTAGAGCGTGGCAGGGTATCCAGCTCGAGGGTTAAGGAAAATGGGGTTATGAATTTCAGTTCGAGCGTGGTAGGGTAAGCAGCTCGAGGGTTAAGTAAAGTGGGGTTAATAGTTTGGGGTTACAGTGTGGCAGGGAAAATAGTTCGAGGGTTAAAGAAATTGGGGTTAAGAGTTTGGGGTTAGAGCGTGGCAGGGTAACCAGCTCGAGGGTTGAAGAAATAGGGATTAAGAGTTTGGGGTTATATCGTTGCAGGGAAACCAGCTCGAGGGTTAAGGAAAATGGGGTTAAGAATTTGAGGTTACAGCGTGGTACGGTAAGCAGCTCGAGGGTTAAGGAAAATGGGGTTATGAATTTCAGTTCGAGCGTGGTAGGGTAAGCAGCTCGAGGGTTAAGTAAAGTGGGGTTAAGAGTTTGGGGTTACAGAGTGGTAGGGAAACAAGCTCGAGGGTTAAGGAAATTGGGGTTAAGAGTTTGGGGTTACAGCGTGGTAGGGAAACAAGCTCGAGGGTTAAGGAAATTGGGGTTAATAGTTTGGGGTTACAGCGTGGCAGG
Organism: Phymastichus coffea; assembly: GCF_024137745.1. Taxonomy (NCBI): domain Eukaryota; kingdom Metazoa; phylum Arthropoda; class Insecta; order Hymenoptera; family Eulophidae; genus Phymastichus; species Phymastichus coffea. Next base: position 37,689 of record NW_026707086.1, on the reverse strand, counting down.
GAAACCAGCTCGAGGTTAAGAAAATTGGCGTTGGGTTCCGAATTTCAGTTCGAGCGTGGTAGGTTAAGCAGCTTGAGGGTTAAGGAAATTGGGGTTAAGAGTTTGGGGTAACAGCGTGGCAGGGAAACAATCTCGAGGGTTAAGGAAATTGGGGTTAAGAGTTTGGGGTTATATCGTTGCAGGGAAACCAGCTCGAGGGTTAAGGAAAATGGGGTTAAGAGTTTGAGGTTACAGCGTGGTAGGGTAAGCAGCTCGAGGGTTAAGGAAATTGGCGTTAAGAGTTTGGGGTTAGAGCGTGGCAGGGTATCCAGCTCGAGGGTTAAGGAAAATGGGGATATGAATTTCAGTTCGAGCGTGGTAGGGTAAGCAGCTCGAGGGTTAAGTAAAGTGGGGTTAATAGTTTGGGGTTACAGTGTGGCAGGGAAAATAGTTCGAGGGTTAAAGAAATTGGGGTTAAGAGTTTGGGGTTAGAGCGTGGCAGGGTAACCAGCTCGAGGGTTGAAGAAATAGGGATTAAGAGTTTGGGGTTATATCGTTGCAGGGAAACAAGGTCGAGGGTTAAGGAAATTGGGGTTAATAGTTTGGGGTTACAGTGTGGCAGGGAAACTAGTTCGAGGTTAGAAGAAATAGGGGTTAAGAGTTTGGGGTTAAGGAAAATGGGGTTAAGAGTTTGGGGTTACAGCGTGGCAGGGAAACAAGCTCGAGGGTTAAGGGAATTGGGGTTAATAGTTTGCGGTTACAGAGTGGCAGGGAAACCAGTTCGAGGGATAAGGAAATTGGGGTTAAGAATTTCAGTTTCTAGCGTGGCAGGGTAAGCAACTCGAGGGTTAAGGAAATTGGGGTTAAGAGTTTGGGGTTACAGCGTGGTAGGGAAACAAGCTCGAGGGTTAAGGAAATTGGGGTTAATAGTTTGGGGTTATATCGTTGCAGGTAACCAGCCCGAGGGTTAAGGAAATTGGCGTTAAGAGTTTGGGGTAACAGCGTGGCAGGGAAACAAGCTCGAGGGTTAAGGGAATTGGGGTTAATAGTTTGCGGTTACAGAGTGGCAGGAAAACCAGTTCGAGGGATAAGGAAATTGGGGTTAAGAATTTCAGTTCGAGCGTGGCAGGGTAAGCAGCTCGAGGGTTAAGGAAATTGGGGTTAAGAGTTTGGGGTTACCGCGTGGTAGGGAAACAAGCTCGAGGGTTAAGGAAATTGGGGTTAATAGTTTGGGGTTATATCGTTGCAGGGTAACCAGCTCGAGGGTTAAGGAAATTGGCGTTAAGAGTTTGGGGTTAGAGCGTGGCAGGGAAACCAGCTCGAGGTTAAGAAAATTGGGGTTAAGAATTTCAGTTCGAGCGTGGTAGGGTAAGCAGCTCGAGGGTTAAGGAAATTGGGGTTAAGAGTTTGGGGTTACAGCGTGGTAGGGAAACAAGCTCGAGGGTTAAGGAAATTGGGGTTAATAGTTTGGGGTTACAGCGTGGCAGGGAAACCAGTTCGAGGGATAAAAAAATTGGGGTTAAGAGTTTGGGGTTAGAGCGTGGCAGAAAAACCAGCTCGAGGGGTAAGGAAATTGGGGTTAAGAGTTTGGGGTTACAGCGTGGTAGGGAAACAAGCTCGAGGGTTAAGGAAATTGGGGTTAATAGTTTGGGGTTATATCGTTGCAGGGTAACCAGCTCGAGGGTTAAGGAAAATGAGGTTAAGAGTATGAGGTTACAGCGTGGCAGGGAAACAAGCTCGAGGGTTAAGGAAATTGGGGTTAAGAGTTTGGGGGTAACAGCGTGGCAGGGAAACAATCTCGAGGGTTAAGGAAATTGGGGTTAAGAGTTTGGGGTTATATCGTTGCAGGGAAACCAGCTCGAGGGTTAAGGAAAATGGGGTTAAGAGTTTGAGGTTACAGCGTGGTAGGGTAAGCAGCTCGAGGGTTAAGGAAATTGGCGTTAAGAGTTTGGGGTTACAGCGTGGCAGGGTAAGCAGCTCGAGGGTTAAGGAAATTGGGGTTAAGAGTTTGGGGTTACAGCGTGGTAGGGAAACAAGCTCGAGGGTTAAGGAAATTGGGGTTAATAGTTTGGGGTTATATCGTTGCAGGGTAACCAGCTCGAAGGTTAAGGAAAATGAGGTTAAGAGTATGAGGTTACAGCGTGGTAGGGTAAGCAGCTCGAGGGTTAAGGAAATTGGGGTTAAGAGTTTGGGGTTACAGCGTGGCAGGGAAACAAGCTCGAGGGTTAAGGAAATTGGGGTTAAGGAAATTGGGGTTAAGAGTTTGGGGTTACAGAGTGGCAGGGAAACCAGTTCGAGGGATAAGGAAATTGGGGTTAAGAGTTTGGGGTTAGAGCGTGGCAGGGAAACCAGCTCGAGGTTAAGAAAATTGGGGTTAAGAATTTCAGTTCGAGCGTGGTAGGGTAAGCAGCTCGAGGGTTAAGGAAATTGGCTTTAAGAGTTTGGGGTTACAGCGTGGCAGGGAAACAAGCTCGAGGGTTAAGGAAATTGGGGTTAATAGTTTAGGGTTACAGAGTGGCAGGGAAACCAGTTCGAGGGATAAGGAAATTGGGGTTAAGAGTTTGGGGTTAGAGCGTGGCAGGGAAACCAGCTCGAGGTTAAGAAAATTGGCGTTGGGTTCAGAATTTCAGTTCAGGCGTGGTAGGTTAAGCAGCTCGAGGGTTAAGGAAATTGGGGTTAAGAGTTTGGGGTTACAGCGTGGTAGGGAAACAAGCTCGAGGGTTAAGGAAATTGGGGTTAATAGTTTGGGGTTACAGTGTGGCAGGGAAACCAGTTCGAGGGATTAAAAAATAGGGGTTAAGAGTTTGGGGTTATATCGTTGCAGGGAAACCAGCTCGAGGGTTAAGGAAAATGGGGTTAAGAGTTTGAGGTTACAGCGTGGTAGGGTAAGCAGCTCGAGGGTTAAGGAAATTGGCGTTAAGAGTTTGGGATTACAGCGTGGCAGGGTAAGCAGCTCGAGGGTTAAGGAAATTGGGGTTAAGAGTTTGGGGTTACAGCGTGGTAGGGAAACAAGCTCGAGGGTTAAGGAAATTGGGGTTAATAGTTTGGGGTTATATCGTTGCAGGGTAACCAGCTCGAAGGTTAAGGAAAATGAGGTTAAGAGTATGAGGTTACAGCGTGGTAGGGTAAGCAGCTCGAGGGTTAAGGAAATTGGGGTTAAGAGTTTGGGGTTACAGCGTGGCAGGGAAACAAGCTCGAGGGCTAAGGAAATTGGGGTTAAGGTAATTGGGGTTAAGAGTTTGGGGTAACAGCGTGGCAGGGAAACAATCTCGAGGGTTAAGGAAATTGGGGTTAATAGTTTGGGGTTACAGAGTGGCAGGGAAACCAGTTCGAGGGAAAAGGAAATTGAGGTTAAGAGTTTGGGGTTAGAGCGTGGCAGGGAAACCAGCTCGAGGTTAAGAAAATTGGGGTTAAGAATTTCAGTTCGAGCGTGGTAGGGTAAGCAGCTCGAGGGTTAAGGAAATTGGGGTTAAGAGTTTGGGGTTACAGCGTGGTAGGGAAACAAGCTCGAGGGTTAAGGAAATTGGGGTTAATAGTTTGGGGTTACAGCGTGGCAGGGAAACCAGTTCGAGGGATAAAAAAATTGGTGTTAAGAGTTTGGGGTTAGAGCGTGGCAGGATAACCAGCTCGAGGGTTGAAGAAATAGGGATTAAGAGTTTGGGGTTATATCGTTGCAGGGAAACCAGCTCGAGGGTTAAGGAAAATGGGGTTAAGAGTTTGATGTTACAGCGTGGTAGGGTAAGCAGCTCGAGGGTTAAGGAAATTGGCATTAAGAGTTTGGGGTTACAGCGTGGCAGGGAAACAAGCTCGAGGGTTAAGGAAATTGGGGTTAATAGTTTGGGTTTACAGCGTGGTAGGGAAACAAGCTCGAGGGTTAAGGAAATTGGGGTTAATAGTTTGGGGTTACAGCGTGGCAGGGAAACCAGCTCGAGGTTAAGAAAATTGGCGTTGGGTTCCGAATTTCAGTTCGAGCGTGGTAGGTTAAGCAGCTTGAGGGTAAAGGAAATTGGGGTTAAGAGTTTGGAGTTACAGCGTGGTAGGGAAACAAGCTCGAGGGTTAAGGAAATTGGGGTTAAGAGTTTGGGGTTACAGCGTGGTAGGGAAACAAGCTCGAGGGTTAAGGAAATTGGGGTTAATAGTTTGGGGTTACAGCGTGGCAGGGAAACCAGTTCGAGGGATTAAAAAATTGGGGTTAAGAGTTTGGGGTTAGAGCGTGGCAGGGTATCCAGCTCGAGGGTTAAGGAAAATGGGGTTATGAATTTCAGTTCGAGCGTGGTAGGGTAAGCAGCTCGAGGGTTAAGTAAAGTGGGGTTAATAGTTTGGGGTTACAGTGTGGCAGGGAAAATAGTTCGAGGGTTAAAGAAATTGGGGTTAAGAGTTTGGGGTTAGAGCGTGGCAGGGTAACCAGCTCGAGGGTTGAAGAAATAGGGATTAAGAGTTTGGGGTTATATCGTTGCAGGGAAACCAGCTCGAGGGTTAAGGAAAATGGGGTTAAGAGTTTGAGGTTACAGCGTGGTACGGTAAGCAGCTCGAGGGTTAAGGAAAATGGGGTTATGAATTTCAGTTCGAGCGTGGTAGGGTAAGCAGCTCGAGGGTTAAGTAAAGTGGGGTTAAGAGTTTGGGGTTACAGAGTGGTAGGGAAACAAGCTCGAGGGTTAAGGAAATTGGGGTTAAGAATTTGGGGTTACAGCGTGGTAGGGAAACAAGCTCGAGGGTTAAGGAAATTGGGGTTAATAGTTTGGGGTTACAGCGTGGCAGGGAAACCAGCTCGAGGTTAAGAAAATTGGCGTTGGGTTCCGAATTTCAGTTCGAGCGTGGTAGGTTAAGCAGCTTGAGGGTTAAGGAAATTGGGGTTAAGAGTTTGGGGTAACAGCGTGGCAGGGAAACAATCTCGAGGGTTAAGGAAATTGGGGTTAAGAGTTTGGGGTTATATCGTTGCAGGGAAACCAGCTCGAGGGTTAAGGAAAATGGGGTTAAGAGTTTGAGGTTACAGCGTGGTAGGGTAAGCTGCTCGAGGGTTAAGGAAATTGGCGTTAAGAGTTTGGGGTTAGAGCGTGGCAGGGTATCCAGCTCGAGGGTTAAGGAAAATGGGGATATGAATTTCAGTTCGAGCGTGGTAGGGTAAGCAGCTCGAGGGTTAAGTAAAGTGGGGTTAATAGTTTGGGGTTACAGTGTGGCAGGGAAAATAGTTCGAGGGTTAAAGAAATTGGGGTTAAGAGTTTGGGGTTAGAGCGTGGCAGGGTAACCAGCTCGAGGGTTGAAGAAATAGGGATTAAGAGTTTGGGGTTATATCGTTGCAGGGAAACAAGGTCGAGGGTTAAGGAAATTGGGGTTAATAGTTTGGGGTTACAGTGTGGCAGGGAAACTAGTTCGAGGTTAGAAGAAATAGGGGTTAAGAGTTTGGGGTTAAGGAAAATGGGGTTAAGAGTTTGGGGTTACAGCTTGGTTCGGTAAACAGCGCGAGGGTTAAGGAAATTGGGGTTAAGAGTTTGGGGTTACAGCGTGGCAGGGAAACAAGCTCGAGGGTTAAGGGAATTGGGGTTAATAGTTTGCGGTTACAGAGTGGCAGGGAAACCAGTTCGAGGGATAAGGAAATTGGGGTTAAGAATTTCAGTTCGAGCGTGGCAGGGTAAGCAACTCGAGGGTTAAGGAAATTGGGGTTAAGAGTTTGGGGTTACAGCGTGGTAGGGAAACAAGCTCGAGGGTTAAGGAAATTGGGGTTAATAGTTTGGGGTTATATCGTTGCAGGGTAACCAGCTCGAGGGTTAAGGAAATTGGCGTTAAGAGTTTGGGGTTACAGCGTGGCAGGGAAACAAGCTCGAGGGTTAAGGAAATTGGGGTTAAGAGTTTGGGGTTAAGGAAAATGGGGTTAAGAGTTTGGGGTTACAGCTTGGTTCGGTAAACAGCGCGAGGGTTAAGGAAATTGGGGTTAAGAGTTTGGGGTAACAGCGTGGCAGGGAAACAAGCTCGAGGGTTAAGGGAATTGGGGTTAATAGTTTGCGGTTACAGAGTGGCAGGGAAACCAGTTCGAGGGATAAGGAAATTGGGGTTAAGAATTTCAGTTCGAGCGTGGCAGGGTAAGCAGCTCGAGGGTTAAGGAAATTGGGGATAAGAGTTTGGGGTTACCGCGTGGTAGGGAAACAAGCTCGAGGGTTAAGGAAATTGGGGTTAATAGTTTGGGGTTATATCGTTGCAGGGTAACCAGCTCGAGGGTTAAGGAAATTGGCGTTAAGAGTTTGGGGTTAGAGCGTGGCAGGGAAACCAGCTCGAGGTTAAGAAAATTGGGGTTAAGAATTTCAGTTCGAGCGTGGTAGGGTAAGCAGCTCGAGGGTTAAGGAAATTGGGGTTAAGAGTTTGGGGTTACAGCGTGGTAGGGAAACAAGCTCGAGGGTTAAGGAAATTGGGGTTAATAGTTTGGGGTTACAGCGTGGCAGGGAAACCAGTTCGAGGGATAAAAAAATTGGGGTTAAGAGTTTGGGGTTAGAGCGTGGCAGAAAAACCAGCTCGAGGGGTAAGGAAATTGGGGTTAAGAGTTTGGGGTTACAGCGTGGTAGGGAAACAAGCTCGAGGGTTAAGGAAATTGGGGTTAATAGTTTGGGGTTATATCGTTGCAGGGTAACCAGCTCGAGGGTTAAGGAAAATGAGGTTAAGAGTATGAGGTTACAGCGTGGCAGGGAAACAAGCTCGAGGGTTAAGGAAATTGGGGTTAAGAGTTTGGGGTAACAGCGTGGCAGGGAAACAATCTCGAGGGTTAAGGAAATTGGGGTTAAGAGTTTGGGGTTATATCGTTGCAGGGAAACCAGCTCGAGGGTTAAGGAAAATGGGGTTAAGAGTTTGAGGTTACAGCGTGGTAGGGTAAGCAGCTCGAGGGTTAAGGAAATTGGCGTTAAGAGTTTGGGGTTACAGCGTGGCAGGGTAAGCAGCTCGAGGGTTAAGGAAATTGGGGTTAAGAGTTTGGGGTTACAGCGTGGTAGGGAAACAAGCTCGAGGGTTAAGGAAATTGGGGTTAATAGTTTGGGGTTATATCGTTGCAGGGTAACCAGCTCGAAGGTTAAGGAAAATGAGGTTAAGAGTATGAGGTTACAGCGTGGTAGGGTAAGCAGCTCGAGGGTTAAGGAAATTGGGGTTAAGAGTTTGGGGTTACAGCGTGGCAGGGAAACAAGCTCGAGGGTTAAGGAAATTGGGGTTAAGGAAATTGGGGTTAAGAGTTTGGGGTTACAGAGTGGCAGGGAAACCAGTTCGAGGGATAAGGAAATTGGGGTTAAGAGTTTGGGGTTAGAGCGTGGCAGGGAAACCAGCTCGAGGTTAAGAAAATTGGGGTTAAGAATTTCAGTTCGAGCGTGGTAGGGTAAGCAGCTCGAGGGTTAAGGAAATTGGCTTTAAGAGTTTGGGGTTACAGCGTGGCAGGGAAACAAGCTCGAGGGTTAAGGAAATTGGGGTTAATAGTTTAGGGTTACAGAGTGGCAGGGAAACCAGTTCGAGGGATAAGGAAATTGGGGTTAAGAGTTTGGGGTTAGAGCGTGGCAGGGAAACCAGCTCGAGGTTAAGAAAATTGGCGTTGGGTTCAGAATTTCAGTTCAGGCGTGGTAGGTTAAGCAGCTCGAGGGTTAAGGAAATTGGGGTTAAGAGTTTGGGGTTACAGCGTGGTAGGGAAACAAGCTCGAGGGTTAAGGAAATTGGGGTTAATAGTTTGGGGTTACAGTGTGGCAGGGAAACCAGTTCGAGGGATTAAAAAATAGGGGTTAAGAGTTTGGGGTTATATCGTTGCAGGGAAACCAGCTCGAGGGTTAAGGAAAATGGGGTTAAGAGTTTGAGGTTACAGCGTGGTAGGGTAAGCAGCTCGAGGGTTAAGGAAATTGGCGTTAAGAGTTTGGGATTACAGCGTGGCAGGGTAAGCAGCTCGAGGGTTAAGGAAATTGGGGTTAAGAGTTTGGGGTTACAGCGTGGTAGGGAAACAAGCTCGAGGGTTAAGGAAATTGGGGTTAATAGTTTGGGGTTATATCGTTGCAGGGTAACCAGCTCGAAGGTTAAGGAAAATGAGGTTAAGAGTATGAGGTTACAGCGTGGTAGGGTAAGCAGCTCGAGGGTTAAGGAAATTGGGGTTAAGAGTTTGGGGTTACAGCGTGGCAGGGAAACAAGCTCGAGGGCTAAGGAAATTGGGGTTAAGGTAATTGGGGTTAAGAGTTTGGGGTAACAGCGTGGCAGGGAAACAATCTCGAGGGTTAAGGAAATTGGGGTTAATAGTTTGGGGTTACAGAGTGGCAGGGAAACCAGTTCGAGGGAAAAGGAAATTGAGGTTAAGAGTTTGGGGTTAGAGCGTGGCAGGGAAACCAGCTCGAGGTTAAGAAAATTGGGGTTAAGAATTTCAGTTCGAGCGTGGTAGGGTAAGCAGCTCGAGGGTTAAGGAAATTGGGGTTAAGAGTTTGGGGTTACAGCGTGGTAGGGAAACAAGCTCGAGGGTTAAGGAAATTGGGGGTTAATAGTTTGGGGTTACAGCGTGGCAGGGAAACCAGTTCGAGGGATAAAAAAATTGGTGTTAAGAGTTTGGGGTTAGAGCGTGGCAGGATAACCAGCTCGAGGGTTGAAGAAATAGGGATTAAGAGTTTGGGGTTATATCGTTGCAGGGAAACCAGCTCGAGGGTTAAGGAAAATGGGGTTAAGAGTTTGATGTTACAGCGTGGTAGGGTAAGCAGCTCGAGGGTTAAGGAAATTGGCATTAAGAGTTTGGGGTTACAGCGTGGCAGGGAAACAAGCTCGAGGGTTAAGGAAATTGGGGTTAATAGTTTGGGTTTACAGCGTGGTAGGGAAACAAGCTCGAGGGTTAAGGAAATTGGGGTTAATAGTTTGGGGTTACAGCGTGGCAGGGAAACCAGCTCGAGGTTAAGAAAATTGGCGTTGGGTTCCGAATTTCAGTTCGAGCGTGGTAGGTTAAGCAGCTTGAGGGTAAAGGAAATTGGGGTTAAGAGTTTGGAGTTACAGCGTGGTAGGGAAACAAGCTCGAGGGTTAAGGAAATTGGGGGTTAAGAGTTTGGGGTTACAGCGTGGTAGGGAAACAAGCTCGAGGGTTAAGGAAATTGGGGTTAATAGTTTGGGGTTACAGCGTGGCAGGGAAACCAGTTCGAGGGATTAAAAAATTGGGGTTAAGAGTTTGGGGTTAGAGCGTGGCAGGGTATCCAGCTCGAGGGTTAAGGAAAATGGGGTTATGAATTTCAGTTCGAGCGTGGTAGGGTAAGCAGCTCGAGGGTTAAGTAAAGTGGGGTTAATAGTTTGGGGTTACAGTGTGGCAGGGAAAATAGTTCGAGGGTTAAAGAAATTGGGGTTAAGAGTTTGGGGTTAGAGCGTGGCAGGGTAACCAGCTCGAGGGTTGAAGAAATAGGGATTAAGAGTTTGGGGTTATATCGTTGCAGGGAAACCAGCTCGAGGGTTAAGGAAAATGGGGTTAAGAGTTTGAGGTTACAGCGTGGTACGGTAAGCAGCTCGAGGGTTAAGGAAAATGGGGTTATGAATTTCAGTTCGAGCGTGGTAGGGTAAGCAGCTCGAGGGTTAAGTAAAGTGGGGTTAAGAGTTTGGGGTTACAGAGTGGTAGGGAAACAAGCTCGAGGGTTAAGGAAATTGGGGTTAAGAATTTGGGGTTACAGCGTGGTAGGGAAACAAGCTCGAGGGTTAAGGAAATTGGGGTTAATAGTTTGGGGTTACAGCGTGGCAGGGAAACCAGCTCGAGGTTAAGAAAATTGGCGTTGGGTTCCGAATTTCAGTTCGAGCGTGGTAGGTTAAGCAGCTTGAGGGTTAAGGAAATTGGGGTTAAGAGTTTGGGGTAACAGCGTGGCAGGGAAACAATCTCGAGGGTTAAGGAAATTGGGGTTAAGAGTTTGGGGTTATATCGTTGCAGGGAAACCAGCTCGAGGGTTAAGGAAAATGGGGTTAAGAGTTTGAGGTTACAGCGTGGTAGGGTAAGCTGCTCGAGGGTTAAGGAAATTGGCGTTAAGAGTTTGGGGTTAGAGCGTGGCAGGGTATCCAGCTCGAGGGTTAAGGAAAATGGGGATATGAATTTCAGTTCGAGCGTGGTAGGGTAAGCAGCTCGAGGGTTAAGTAAAGTGGGGTTAATAGTTTGGGGTTACAGTGTGGCAGGGAAAATAGTTCGAGGGTTAAAGAAATTGGGGTTAAGAGTTTGGGGTTAGAGCGTGGCAGGGTAACCAGCTCGAGGGTTGAAGAAATAGGGATTAAGAGTTTGGGGTTATATCGTTGCAGGGAAACAAGGTCGAGGGTTAAGGAAATTGGGGTTAATAGTTTGGGGTTACAGTGTGGCAGGGAAACTAGTTCGAGGTTAGAAGAAATAGGGGTTAAGAGTTTGGGGTTAAGGAAAATGGGGTTAAGAGTTTGGGGTTACAGCTTGGTTCGGTAAACAGCGCGAGGGTTAAGGAAATTGGGGTTAAGAGTTTGGGGTTACAGCGTGGCAGGGAAACAAGCTCGAGGGTTAAGGGAATTGGGGTTAATAGTTTGCGGTTACAGAGTGGCAGGGAAACCAGTTCGAGGGATAAGGAAATTGGGGTTAAGAATTTCAGTTCGAGCGTGGCAGGGTAAGCAACTCGAGGGTTAAGGAAATTGGGGTTAAGAGTTTGGGGTTACAGCGTGGTAGGGAAACAAGCTCGAGGGTTAAGGAAATTGGGGTTAATAGTTTGGGGTTATATCGTTGCAGGGTAACCAGCTCGAGGGTTAAGGAAATTGGCGTTAAGAGTTTGGGGTTACAGCGTGGCAGGGAAACAAGCTCGAGGGTTAAGGAAATTGGGGTTAAGAGTTTGGGGTTAAGGAAAATGGGGTTAAGAGTTTGGGGTTACAGCTTGGTTCGGTAAACAGCGCGAGGGTTAAGGAAATTGGGGTTAAGAGTTTGGGGTAACAGCGTGGCAGGGAAACAAGCTCGAGGGTTAAGGGAATTGGGGTTAATAGTTTGCGGTTACAGAGTGGCAGGGAAACCAGTTCGAGGGATAAGGAAATTGGGGTTAAGAATTTCAGTTCGAGCGTGGCAGGGTAAGCAGCTCGAGGGTTAAGGAAATTGGGGATAAGAGTTTGGGGTTACCGCGTGGTAGGGAAACAAGCTCGAGGGTTAAGGAAATTGGGGTTAATAGTTTGGGGTTATATCGTTGCAGGGTAACCAGCTCGAGGGTTAAGGAAATTGGCGTTAAGAGTTTGGGGTTAGAGCGTGGCAGGGAAACCAGCTCGAGGTTAAGAAAATTGGGGTTAAGAATTTCAGTTCGAGCGTGGTAGGGTAAGCAGCTCGAGGGTTAAGGAAATTGGGGTTAAGAGTTTGGGGTTACAGCGTGGTAGGGAAACAAGCTCGAGGGTTAAGGAAATTGGGGTTAATAGTTTGGGGTTACAGCGTGGCAGGGAAACCAGTTCGAGGGATAAAAAAATTGGGGTTAAGAGTTTGGGGTTAGAGCGTGGCAGAAAAACCAGCTCGAGGGGTAAGGAAATTGGGGTTAAGAGTTTGGGGTTACAGCGTGGTAGGGAAACAAGCTCGAGGGTTAAGGAAATTGGGGTTAATAGTTTGGGGTTATATCGTTGCAGGGTAACCAGCTCGAGGGTTAAGGAAAATGAGGTTAAGAGTATGAGGTTACAGCGTGGCAGGGAAACAAGCTCGAGGGTTAAGGAAATTGGGGTTAAGAGTTTGGGGTAACAGCGTGGCAGGGAAACAATCTCGAGGGTTAAGGAAATTGGGGTTAAGAGTTTGGGGTTATATCGTTGCAGGGAAACCAGCTCGAGGGTTAAGGAAAATGGGGTTAAGAGTTTGAGGTTACAGCGTGGTAGGGTAAGCAGCTCGAGGGTTAAGGAAATTGGCGTTAAGAGTTTGGGGTTACAGCGTGGCAGGGTATCCAGCTCGAGGGTTAAGGAAATTGGGGTTAAGAGTTTGGGGTTACAGCGTGGTAGGGAAACAAGCTCGAGGGTTAAGGAAATTGGGGTTAATAGTTTGGGGTTATATCGTTGCAGGGTAACCAGCTCGAAGGTTAAGGAAAATGAGGTTAAGAGTATGAGGTTACAGCGTGGTAGGGTAAGCAGCTCGAGGGTTAAGGAAATTGGGGTTAAGAGTTTGGGGTTACAGCGTGGCAGGGAAACAAGCTCGAGGGTTAAGGAAATTGGGGTTAAGGAAATTGGGGTTAAGAGTTTGGGGTTACAGAGTGGCAGGGAAACCAGTTCGAGGGATAAGGAAATTGGGGTTAAGAGTTTGGGGTTAGAGCGTGGCAGGGAAACCAGCTCGAGGTTAAGAAAATTGGGGTTAAGAATTTCAGTTCGAGCGTGGTAGGGTAAGCAGCTCGAGGGTTAAGGAAATTGGCATTAAGAGTTTGGGGTTACAGCGTGGCAGGGAAACAAGCTCGAGGGTTAAGGAAATTGGGGTTAATAGTTTAGGGTTACAGAGTGGCAGGGAAACCAGTTCGAGGGATAAGGAAATTGGGGTTAAGAGTTTGGGGTTAGAGCGTGGCAGGGAAACCAGCTCGAGGTTAAGAAACTTGGCGTTGGGTTCAGAATTTCAGTTCAGGCGTGGTAGGTTAAGCAGCTCGAGGGTTAAGGAAATTGGGGTTAAGAGTTTGGGGTTACAGCGTGGTAGGGAAACAAGTTCGAGGGTTAAGGAAATTGGGGTTAATAGTTTGGGGTTACAGTGTGGCAGGGAAACCAGTTCGAGGGATTAAAAAATAGGGGTTAAGAGTTTGGGGTTATATCGTTGCAGGGAAACCAGCTCGAGGGTTAAGGAAAATGGGGTTAAGAGTTTGAGGTTACAGCGTGGTAGGGTAAGCAGCTCGAGGGTTAAGGAAATTGGCGTTAAGAGTTTGGGATTACAGCGTGGCAGGGTAAGCAGCTCGAGGGTTAAGGAAATTGGGGTTAAGAGTTTGGGGTTACAGCGTGGTAGGGAAACAAGCTCGAGGGTTAAGGAAATTGGGGTTAATAGTTTGGGGTTATATGGTTGCAGGGTAACCAGCTCGAAGGTTAAGGAAAATGAGGTTAAGAGTATGAGGTTACAGCGTGGTAGGGTAAGCAGCTCGAGGGTTAAGGAAATTGGGGTTAAGAGTTTGGGGTTACAGCGTGGCAGGGAAACAAGCTCGAGGGCTAAGGAAATTGGGGTTAAGGAAATTGGGGTTAAGAGTTTGGGGTAACAGCGTGGCAGGGAAACAATCTCGAGGGTTAAGGAAATTGGGGTTAATAGTTTGGGGTTACAGAGTGGCAGGGAAACCAGTTCGAGGGAAAAGGAAATTGAGGTTAAGAGTTTGGGGTTAGAGCGTGGCAGGGAAACCAGCTCGAGGTTAAGAAAATTGGGGTTAAGAATTTCAGTTCGAGCGTGGTAGGGTAAGCAGCTCGAGGGTTAAGGAAATTGGGGTTAAGAGTTTGGGGTTACAGCGTGGTAGGGAAACAAGCTCGAGGGTTAAGGAAATTGGGGTTAATAGTTTGGGGTTACAGCGTGGCAGGGAAACCAGTTCGAGGGATAAAAAAATTGGTGTTAAGAGTTTGGGGTTAGAGCGTGGCAGGATAACCAGCTCGAGGGTTGAAGAAATAGGGATTAAGAGTTTGGGGTTATATCGTTGCAGGGAAACCAGCTCGAGGGTTAAGGAAAATGGGGTTAAGAGTTTGATGTTACAGCGTGGTAGGGTAAGCAGCTCGAGGGTTAAGGAAATTGGCATTAAGAGTTTGGGGTTACAGCGTGGCAGGGAAACAAGCTCGAGGGTTAAGGAAATTGGGGTTAATAGTTTGGGTTTACAGCGTGGTAGGGAAACAAGCTCGAGGGTTAAGGAAATTGGGGTTAATAGTTTGGGGTTACAGCGTGGCAGGGAAACCAGCTCGAGGTTAAGAAAATTGGCGTTGGGTTCCGAATTTCAGTTCGAGCGTGGTAGGTTAAGCAGCTTGAGGGTAAAGGAAATTGGGGTTAAGAGTTTGGAGTTACAGCGTGGTAGGGAAACAAGCTCGAGGGTTAAGGAAATTGGGGTTAAGAGTTTGGGGTTACAGCGTGGTAGGGAAACAAGCTCGAGGGTTAAGGAAATTGGGGTTAATAGTTTGGGGTTACAGCGTGGCAGGGAAACCAGTTCGAGGGATTAAAAAATTGGGGTTAAGAGTTTGGGGTTAGAGCGTGGCAGGGTATCCAGCTCGAGGGTTAAGGAAAATGGGGTTATGAATTTCAGTTCGAGCGTGGTAGGGTAAGCAGCTCGAGGGTTAAGTAAAGTGGGGTTAATAGTTTGGGGTTACAGTGTGGCAGGGAAAATAGTTCGAGGGTTAAAGAAATTGGGGTTAAGAGTTTGGGGTTAGAGCGTGGCAGGGTAACCAGCTCGAGGGTTGAAGAAATAGGGATTAAGAGTTTGGGGTTATATCGTTGCAGGGAAACCAGCTCGGTGGTTAAGGAAAATGGGGTTAAGAGTTTGAGGTTACAGCGTGGTACGGTAAGCAGCTCGAGGGTTAAGGAAAATGGGGTTATGAATTTCAGTTCGAGCGTGGTAGGGTAAGCAGCTCGAGGGTTAAGTAAAGTGGGGTTAAGAGTTTGGGGTTACAGAGTGGTAGGGAAACAAGCTCGAGGGTTAAGGAAATTGGGGTTAAGAGTTTGGGGTTACAGCGTGGTAGGGAAACAAGCTCGAGGGTTAAGGAAATTGGGGTTAATAGTTTGGGGTTACAGCGTGGCAGGGAAACCAGCTCGAGGTTAAGAAAATTGGCGTTGGGTTCCGAATTTCAGTTCGAGCGTGGTAGGTTAAGCAGCTTGAGGGTTAAGGAAATTGGGGTTAAGAGTTTGGGGTAACAGCGTGGCAGGGAAACAATCTCGAGGGTTAAGGAAATTGGGGTTAAGAGTTTGGGGTTATATCGTTGCAGGGAAACCAGCTCGAGGGTTAAGGAAAATGGGGTTAAGAGTTTGAGGTTACAGCGTGGTAGGGTAAGCAGCTCGAGGGTTAAGGAAATTGGCGTTAAGAGTTTGGGGTTAGAGCGTGGCAGGGTATCCAGCTCGAGGGTTAAGGAAAATGGGGATATGAATTTCAGTTCGAGCGTGGTAGGGTAAGCAGCTCGAGGGTTAAGTAAAGTGGGGTTAATAGTTTGGGGTTACAGTGTGGCAGGGAAAATAGTTCGAGGGTTAAAGAAATTGGGGTTAAGAGTTTGGGATTAGAGCGTGGCAGGGTAACCAGCTCGAGGGTTGAAGAAATAGGGATTAAGAGTTTGGGGTTATATCGTTGCAGGGAAACAAGGTCGAGGGTTAAGGAAATTGGGGTTAATAGTTTGGGGTTACAGTGTGGCAGGGAAACTAGTTCGAGGTTAGAAGAAATAGGGGTTAAGAGTTTGGGGTTAAGGAAAATGGGGTTAAGAGTTTGGGGTTACAGCTTGGTTCGGTAAACAGCGCGAGGGTTAAGGAAATTGGGGTTAAGAGTTTGGGGTTACAGCGTGGCAGGGAAACAAGCTCGAGGGTTAAGGGAATTGGGGTTAATAGTTTGCGGTTACAGAGTGGCAGGGAAACCAGTTCGAGGGATAAGGAAATTGGGGTTAAGAATTTCAGTTCGAGCGTGGCAGGGTAAGCAACTCGAGGGTTAAGGAAATTGGGGTTAAGAGTTTGGGGTTACAGCGTGGTAGGGAAACAAGCTCGAGGGTTAAGGAAATTGGGGTTAATAGTTTGGGGTTATATCGTTGCAGGGTAACCAGCTCGAGGGTTAAGGAAATTGGCGTTAAGAGTTTGGGGTTACCGCGTGGTAGGGAAACAAGCTCGAGGGTTAAGGAAATTGGGGTTAATAGTTTGGGGTTATATCGTTGCAGGGTAACCAGCTCGAGGGTTAAGGAAATTGGCGTTAAGAGTTTGGGGTTAGAGCGTGGCAGGGAAACCAGCTCGAGGTTAAGAAAATTGGGGTTAAGAATTTCAGTTCGAGCGTGGTAGGGTAAGCAGCTCGAGGGTTAAGGAAATTGGGGTTAAGAGTTTGGGGTTACAGCGTGGTAGGGAAACAAGCTCGAGGGTTAAGGAAATTGGGGTTAATAGTTTGGGGTTACAGCGTGGCAGGGAAACCAGTTCGAGGGATAAAAAAATTGGGGTTAAGAGTTTGGGGTTAGAGCGTGGCAGAAAAACCAGCTCGAGGGGTAAGGAAATTGGGGTTAAGAGTTTGGGGTTAAGGAAAATGGGGTTAAGAGTTTGGGGTTACAGCTTGGTTCGGTAAACAGCGCGAGGGTTAAGGAAATTGGGGTTAAGAGTTTGGGGTTACAGCGTGGCAGGGAAACAAGCTCGAGGGTTAAGGGAATTGGGGTTAATAGTTTGCGGTTACAGAGTGGCAGGGAAACCAGTTCGAGGGATAAGGAAATTGGGGTTAAGAATTTCAGTTCGAGCGTGGCAGGGTAAGCAACTCGAGGGTTAAGGAAATTGGGGTTAAGAGTTTGGGGTTACAGCGTGGTAGGGAAACAAGCTCGAGGGTTAAGGAAATTGGGGTTAATAGTTTGGGGTTATATCGTTGCAGGGTAACCAGCTCGAGGGTTAAGGAAATTGGCGTTAAGAGTTTGGGGTTACAGCGTGGCAGGGAAACAAGCTCGAGGGTTAAGGAAATTGGGGTTAAGAGTTTGGGGTTAAGGAAAATGGGGTTAAGAGTTTGGGGTTACAGCTTGGTTCGGTAAACAGCGCGAGGGTTAAGGAAATTGGGGTTAAGAGTTTGGGGTAACAGCGTGGCAGGGAAACAAGCTCGAGGGTTAAGGGAATTGGGGTTAATAGTTTGCGGTTACAGAGTGGCAGGGAAACCAGTTCGAGGGATAAGGAAATTGGGGTTAAGAATTTCAGTTCGAGCGTGGCAGGGTAAGCAGCTCGAGGGTTAAGGAAATTGGGGTTAAGAGTTTGGGGTTACCGCGTGGTAGGGAAACAAGCTCGAGGGTTAAGGAAATTGGGGTTAATAGTTTGGGGTTATATCGTTGCAGGGTAACCAGCTCGAGGGTTAAGGAAATTGGCGTTAAGAGTTTGGGGTTAGAGCGTGGCAGGGAAACCAGCTCGAGGTTAAGAAAATTGGGGTTAAGAATTTCAGTTCGAGCGTGGTAGGGTAAGCAGCTCGAGGGTTAAGGAAATTGGGGTTAAGAGTTTGGGGTTACAGCGTGGTAGGGAAACAAGCTCGAGGGTTAAGGAAATTGGGGTTAATAGTTTGGGGTTACAGCGTGGCAGGGAAACCAGTTCGAGGGATAAAAAAATTGGGGTTAAGAGTTTGGGGTTAGAGCGTGGCAGAAAAACCAGCTCGAGGGGTAAGGAAATTGGGGTTAAGAGTTTGGGGTTACAGCGTGGTAGGGAAACAAGCTCGAGGGTTAAGGAAATTGGGGTTAATAGTTTGGGGTTATATCGTTGCAGGGTAACCAGCTCGAGGGTTAAGGAAAATGAGGTTAAGAGTATGAGGTTACAGCGTGGCAGGGAAACAAGCTCGAGGGTTAAGGAAATTGGGGTTAAGAGTTTGGGGTAACAGCGTGGCAGGGAAACAATCTCGAGGGTTAAGGAAATTGGGGTTAAGAGTTTGGGGTTATATCGTTGCAGGGAAACCAGCTCGAGGGTTAAGGAAAATGGGGTTAAGAGTTTGAGGTTACAGCGTGGTAGGGTAAGCAGCTCGAGGGTTAAGGAAATTGGCGTTAAGAGTTTGGGGTTACAGCGTGGCAGGGTAAGCAGCTCGAGGGTTAAGGAAATTGGGGTTAAGAGTTTGGGGTTACAGCGTGGTAGGGAAACAAGCTCGAGGGTTAAGGAAATTGGGGTTAATAGTTTGGGGTTATATCGTTGCAGGGTAACCAGCTCGAAGGTTAAGGAAAATGAGGTTAAGAGTATGAGGTTACAGCGTGGTAGGGTAAGCAGCTCGAGGGTTAAGGAAATTGGGGTTAAGAGTTTGGGGTTACAGCGTGGCAGGGAAACAAGCTCGAGGGTTAAGGAAATTGGGGTTAAGAGTTTGGGGTTACAGAGTGGCAGGGAAACCAGTTCGAGGGATAAGGAAATTGGAGTTAAGAGTTTGGGGTTAGAGCGTGGCAGGGAAACCAGCTCGAGGTTAAGAAAATTGGGGTTAAGAATTTCAGTTCGAGCGTGGTAGGGTAAGCAGCTCGAGGGTTAAGGAAATTGGGGTTAAGAGTTTGGGGTTACAGCGTGGTAGGGAAACAAGCTCGAGGGTTAAGGAAATTGGGTTTAATAGTTTGGGGTTACAGCGTGGCAGGGAAACCAGTTCGAGGGATAAAAAAATTGGTGTTAAGAGTTTGGGGTTAGAGCGTGGCAGGGTAACCAGCTCGAGGGTTGAAGAAATAGGGATTAAGAGTTTGGGGTTATATCGTTGCAGGGAAACCAGCTCGAGGGTTAAGGAAAATGGGGTTAAGAGTTTGATGTTACAGCGTGGTAGGGTAAGCAGCTCGAGGGTTAAGGAAATTGGGGTTAAAAGTTTGGGGTTACAGCGTGGTAGGGAAACAAGCTCGAGGGTTAAGGAAATTGGGGTTAATAGTTTGGGGTTACAGCGTGGCAGGGAAACCTGTTCGAGGGATTAAAAAATTGGGGTTAAGAGTTTGGAGTTACAGCGTGGTAGGGAAACAAGCTCGAGGGTTAAGGAAATTGGGGTTAAGAGTTTGGGGTAACAGCGTGGCAGGGAAACAATCTCGAGGGTTAAGGAAATTGGGGTTAAGAGTTTGGGGTTATATCGTTGCAGGGAAACCAGCTCGAGGGTTAAGGAAAATGGGGTTAAGAGTTTGAGGTTACAGCGTGGTAGGGTAAGCAGCTCGAGGGTTAAGGAAATTGGCGTTAAGAGTTTGGGGTTACAGCGTGGCAGGGTAAGCAGCTCGAGGGTTAAGGAAATTGGGGTTAAGAGTTTGGGGTTACAGCGTGGTAGGGAAACAAGCTCGAGGGTTAAGGAAATTGGGGTTAATAGTTTGGGGTTATATCGTTGCAGGGTAACCAGCTCGAAGGTTAAGGAAAATGAGGTTAAGAGTATGAGGTTACAGCGTGGTAGGGTAAGCAGCTCGAGGGTTAAGGAAATTGGGGTTAAGAGTTTGGGGTTACAGCGTGGCAGGGAAACAAGCTCGAGGGTTAAGGAAATTGGGGTTAAGAGTTTGGGGTTACAGAGTGGCAGGGAAACCAGTTCGAGGGATAAGGAAATTGGGGTTAAGAGTTTGGGGTTAGAGCGTGGCAGGGAAACCAGCTCGAGGTTAAGAAAATTGGGGTTAAGAATTTCAGTTCGAGCGTGGTAGGGTAAGCAGCTCGAGGGTTAAGGAAATTGGGGTTAAGAGTTTGGGGTTACAGCGTGGTAGGGAAACAAGCTCGAGGGTTAAGGAAATTGGGTTTAATAGTTTGGGGTTACAGCGTGGCAGGGAAACCAGTTCGAGGGATAAAAAAATTGGTGTTAAGAGTTTGGGGTTAGAGCGTGGCAGGGTAACCAGCTCGAGGGTTGAAGAAATAGGGATTAAGAGTTTGGGGTTATATCGTTGCAGGGAAACCAGCTCGAGGGTTAAGGAAAATGGGGTTAAGAGTTTGATGTTACAGCGTGGTAGGGTAAGCAGCTCGAGGGTTAAGGAAATTGGGGTTAAAAGTTTGGGGTTACAGCGTGGTAGGGAAACAAGCTCGAGGGTTAAGGAAATTGGGGTTAATAGTTTGGGGTTACAGCGTGGCAGGGAAACCTGTTCGAGGGATTAAAAAATTGGGGTTAAGAGTTTGGAGTTACAGCGTGGTAGGGAAACAAGCTCGAGGGTTAAGGAAATTGGGGTTAAGAGTTTGGGGTTACAGCGTGGTAGGGAAACAAGCTCGAGGGTTAAGGAAATTGGGGTTAATAGTTTGGGGTTACAGTGTGGCAGGGAAACCAGTTCGAGGGATTAAAAAATAGGGGTTAAGAGTTTGGGGTTATATCGTTGCAGGGAAACCAGCTAGAGGGTTAAGGAAAATGGGGTTAAGTGTTTGAGGTTACAGCGTGGTAGGGTAAGCAGCTCGAGGGTTAAGGAAATTGGGGTTAAAAGTTTGGGGTTACAGCGTGGTAGGGAAACAAGCTCGAGGGTTAAGGAAATTGGGGTTAAGAGTTTGGGGTTACAGCGTGGTAGGGAAACAAGCTCGAGGGTTAAGGAAATTGGCATTAAGAGTTTGGGGTTACAGCGTGGCAGGGAAACAAGCTCGAGGGTTAAGGAAATTGGGGTTAAGAGTTTGGGGTTAAGGAAAATGGGGTTAAGAGTTTGGGGTTACAGCTTGGTTCGGTAAACAGCGCGAGGGTTAAGGAAATTGGGGTTAAGAGTTTGGGGTTACAGCGTGGTAGGGAAACAAGCTCGAGGGTTAAGGGAATTGGGGTTAATAGTTTGGGGTTACAGCGTGGCAGGGAAACCAGTTCGAGGGATAAAAAAATTGGGGTTAAGAGTTTGGGGTTAGAGCGTGGCAGAAAAACCAGCTCGAGGGGTAAGGAAATTG
Source organism: Phymastichus coffea (assembly GCF_024137745.1). Lineage (NCBI taxonomy): Eukaryota > Metazoa > Arthropoda > Insecta > Hymenoptera > Eulophidae > Phymastichus > Phymastichus coffea. Next base: position 17,342 of record NW_026707086.1, on the reverse strand, counting down.
GGGTTAAGAGTTTGGGGTTACAGCGTGGTAGGGAAACAAGCTCGAGGGTTAAGGAAATTGGGGTTAATAGTTTGGGGTTATATCGTTGCAGGGTAACCAGCTCGAGGGTTAAGGAAAATGAGGTTAAGAGTATGAGGTTACAGCGTGGCAGGGAAACAAGCTCGAGGGTTAAGGAAATTGGGGTTAAGAGTTTGGGGTAACAGCGTGGCAGGGAAACAATCTCGAGGGTTAAGGAAATTGGGGTTAAGAGTTTGGGGTTATATCGTTGCAGGGAAACCAGCTCGAGGGTTAAGGAAAATGGGGTTAAGAGTTTGAGGTTACAGCGTGGTAGGGTAAGCAGCTCGAGGGTTAAGGAAATTGGCGTTAAGAGTTTGGGGTTACAGCGTGGCAGGGTAAGCAGCTCGAGGGTTAAGGAAATTGGGGTTAAGAGTTTGGGGTTACAGCGTGGTAGGGAAACAAGCTCGAGGGTTAAGGAAATTGGGGTTAATAGTTTGGGGTTATATCGTTGCAGGGTAACCAGCTCGAAGGTTAAGGAAAATGAGGTTAAGAGTATGAGGTTACAGCGTGGTAGGGTAAGCAGCTCGAGGGTTAAGGAAATTGGGGTTAAGAGTTTGGGGTTACAGCGTGGCAGGGAAACAAGCTCGAGGGTTAAGGAAATTGGGGTTAAGGAAATTGGGGTTAAGAGTTTGGGGTTACAGAGTGGCAGGGAAACCAGTTCGAGGGATAAGGAAATTGGGGTTAAGAGTTTGGGGTTAGAGCGTGGCAGGGAAACCAGCTCGAGGTTAAGAAAATTGGGGTTAAGAATTTCAGTTCGAGCGTGGTAGGGTAAGCAGCTCGAGGGTTAAGGAAATTGGGGTTAAGAGTTTGGGGTTACAGCGTGGTAGGGAAACAAGCTCGAGGGTTAAGGAAATTGGGGTTAATAGTTTGGGGTTACAGCGTGGCAGGGAAACCAGTTCGAGGGATAAAAAAATTGGTGTTAAGAGTTTGGGGTTAGAGCGTGGCAGGGTAACCAGCTCGAGGGTTGAAGAAATAGGGATTAAGAGTTTGGGGTTATATCGTTGCAGGGAAACCAGCTCGAGGGTTAAGGAAAATGGGGTTAAGAGTTTGATGTTACAGCGTGGTAGGGTAAGCAGCTCGAGGGTTAAGGAAATTGGGGTTAAAAGTTTGGGGTTACAGCGTGGTAGGGAAACAAGCTCGAGGGTTAAGGAAATTGGGGTTAATAGTTTGGGGTTACAGCGTGGCAGGGAAACCTGTTCGAGGGATTAAAAAATTGGGGTTAAGAGTTTGGAGTTACAGCGTGGTAGGGAAACAAGCTCGAGGGTTAAGGAAATTGGGGTTAAGAGTTTGGGGTTACAGCGTGGTAGGGAAACAAGCTCGAGGGTTAAGGAAATTGGGATTAATAGTTTGGGGTTACAGTGTGGCAGGGAAACCAGTTCGAGGGATTAAAAAATAGGGGTTAAGAGTTTGGGGTTATATCGTTGCAGGGAAACCAGCTCGAGGGTTAAGGAAAATGGGGTTAAGTGTTTGAGGTTACAGCGTGGTAGGGTAAGCAGCTCGAGGGTTAAGGAAATTGGGGTTAAAAGTTTGGGGTTACAGCGTGGTAGGGAAACAAGCTCGAGGGTTAAGGAAATTGGGGTTAATAGTTTGGGGTTACAGCGTGGCAGGGAAACCTGTTCGAGGGATTAAAAAATTGGGGTTAAGAGTTTGGAGTTACAGCGTGGTAGGGAAACAAGCTCGAGGGTTAAGGAAATTGGGGTTAAGAGTTTGGGGTTACAGCGTGGTAGGGAAACAAGCTCGAGGGTTAAGGAAATTGGCATTAAGAGTTTGGGGTTACAGCTTGGTTCGGTAAACAGCGCGAGGGTTAAGGAAATTGGGGTTAAGAGTTTGGGGTTACAGCGTGGCAGGGAAACAAGCTCGAGGGTTAAGGGAATTGGGGTTAATAGTTTGCGGTTACAGAGTGGCAGGGAAACCAGCTCGAGGTTAAGAAAATTGGCGTTGGGTTCAGAATTTCAGTTCGAGCGTGGTAGGTTAAGCAGCTCGAGGGTTAAGGAAATTGGGGTTAAGAGTTTGGGGTTACAGCGTGGTTCGGTAAACAGCGCGAGGGTTAAGGAAATTGGGGTTAAGAGTTTGGGGTTACAGCGTGGTAGGGAAACAAGCTCGAGGGTTAAGGAAATTGGGGTTAATAGTTTGGGGTTAGAGCGTGGCAGGGAAACCAGCTGGAGGTTAAGAAAATTGGTGTTAAGAATTTCAGTTCGAGCGTGGTAGGGTAAGCAGCTCGAGGGTTAAGGAAATTGGGATTAAAAGTTTGGGGTTACAGCGTGGTAGGGAAACAAGCTCGAGGGTTAAGGAAATTGGGGTTAATAGTTTGGGGTTACAGCGTGGCAGGGAAACCTGTTCGAGGGATTAAAAAATTGGGGTTAAGAGTTTGGAGTTACAGCGTGGTAGGGAAACAAGCTCGAGGGTTAAGGAAATTGGGGTTAAGAGTTTGGGGTTACAGCGTGGTAGGGAAACAAGCTCGAGGGTTAAGGAAATTGGGGTTAATAGTTTGGGGTTACAGTGTGGCAGGGAAACCAGTTCGAGGGATTAAAAAATAGGGGTTAAGAGTTTGGGGTTATATCGTTGCAGGGAAACTAGCTCGAGGGTTAAGGAAATTGGGGTTAAGAGTTTGAGGTTACAGCGTGGTAGGGTAAGCAGCTCGAGGGTTAAGGAAATTGGCGTTAAGAGTTTGGGGTTACAGCGTGGCAGGGTAAGCAGCTCGAGGGTTAAGGAAATTGGGGTTAAGAGTTTGGGGTTACAGCGTGGTAGGGAAACAAGCTCGAGGGTTAAGGAAATTGGGGTTAATAGTTTGGGGTTATATCGTTGCAGGGTAACCAGCTCGAAGGTTAAGGAAAATGAGGTTAAGAGTATGAGGTTACAGCGTGGTAGGGTAAGCAGCTCGAGGGTTAAGGAAATTGGGGTTAAGAGTTTGGGGTTACAGCGTGGCAGGGAAACAAGCTCGAGGGTTAAGGAAATTGGGGTTAAGGAAATTGGGGTTAAGAGTTTGGGGTTACAGAGTGGCAGGGAAACCAGTTCGAGGGATAAGGAAATTGGGGTTAAGAGTTTGGGGTTAGAGCGTGGCAGGGAAACCAGCTCGAGTTAAGAAAATTGGGGTTAAGAATTTCAGTTCGAGCGTGGGTAGGGTAAGCAGCTCGAGGGTTAAGGAAATTGGGGTTAAGAGTTTGGGGTTACAGCGTGGTAGGGAAACAAGCTCGAGGGTTAAGGAAATTGGGGCTAATAGTTTGGGGTTACAGCGTGGCAGGGAAACCAGTTCGAGGGATAAAAAAATTGGTGTTAAGAGTTTGGGGTTAGAGCGTGGCAGGGTAACCAGCTCGAGGGTTGAAGAAATAGGGATTAAGAGTTTGGGGTTATATCGTTGCAGGGAAACCAGATCGAGGGTTAAGGAAAATGGGGTTAAGAGTTTGATGTTACAGCGTTGTAGGGTAAGCAGCTCGAGGGTTAAGGAAATTGGCATTAAGAGTTTGGGGTTATATCGTTGCAGGGAAACCAGCTAGAGGGTTAAGGAAAATGGGGTTAAGTGTTTGAGGTTACAGCGTGGTAGGGTAAGCAGCTCGAGGGTTAAGGAAATTGGGGTTAAAAGTTTGGGGTTACAGCGTGGTAGGGAAACAAGCTCGAGGGTTAAGGAAATTGGGGTTAAGAGTTTGGGGTTACAGCGTGGTAGGGAAACAAGCTCGAGGGTTAAGGAAATTGGCATTAAGAGTTTGGGGTTACAGCGTGGCAGGGAAACAAGCTCGAGGGTTAAGGAAATTGGGGTTAAGAGTTTGGGGTTAAGGAAAATGGGGTTAAGAGTTTGGGGTTACAGCTTGGTTCGGTAAACAGCGCGAGGGTTAAGGAAATTGGGGTTAAGAGTTTGGGGTTACAGCGTGGTAGGGAAACAAGCTCGAGGGTTAAGGGAATTGGGGTTAATAGTTTGGGGTTACAGCGTGGCAGGGAAACCAGTTCGAGGGATAAAAAAATTGGGGTTAAGAGTTTGGGGTTAGAGCGTGGCAGAAAAACCAGCTCGAGGGGTAAGTAAATTGGGGTTAAGAGTTTTGGGGTTACAGCGTGGTAGGGAAACAAGCTCGAGGGTTAAGGAAATTGGGGTTAATAGTTTGGGGTTATATCGTTGCAGGGTAACCAGCTCGAGGGTTAAGGAAAATGAGGTTAAGAGTATGAGGTTACAGCGTGGCAGGGAAACAAGCTCGAGGGTTAAGGAAATTGGGGTTAAGAGTTTGGGGTAACAGCGTGGCAGGGAAACAATCTCGAGGGTTAAGGAAATTGGGGTTAAGAGTTTGGGGTTATATCGTTGCAGGGAAACCAGCTCGAGGGTTAAGGAAAATGGGGTTAAGAGTTTGAGGTTACAGCGTGGTAGGGTAAGCAGCTCGAGGGTTAAGGAAATTGGCGTTAAGAGTTTGGGGTTACAGCGTGGCAGGGTAAGCAGCTCGAGGGTTAAGGAAATTGGGGTTAAGAGTTTGGGGTTACAGCGTGGTAGGGAAACAAGCTCGAGGGTTAAGGAATTGGGGTTAATAGTTTGGGGTTATATCGTTGCAGGGTAACCAGCTCGAAGGTTAAGGAAAATGAGGTTAAGAGTATGAGGTTACAGCGTGGTAGGGTAAGCAGCTCGAGGGTTAAGGAAATTGGGGTTAAGAGTTTGGGGTTACAGCGTGGCAGGGAAACAAGCTCGAGGGTTAAGGAAATTGGGGGTTAAGGAAATTGGGGTTAAGAGTTTGGGGTTACAGAGTGGCAGGGAAACCAGTTCGAGGGATAAGGAAATTGGGGTTAAGAGTTTGGGGTTAGAGCGTGGCAGGGAAACCAGCTCGAGGTTAAGAAATTGGGGTTAAGAATTTCAGTTCGAGCGTGGTAGGGTAAGCAGCTCGAGGGTTAAGGAAATTGGGGGTTAAGAGTTTGGGGTTACAGCGTGGTAGGGAAACAAGCTCGAGGGTTAAGGAAATTGGGGTTAATAGTTTGGGGTTACAGCGTGGCAGGGAAACCAGTTCGAGGGATAAAAAAATTGGTGTTAAGAGTTTGGGGTTAGAGCGTGGCAGGGGTAAACCAGCTCGAGGGTTGAAGAAATAGGGATTAAGAGTTTGGGGTTATATCGTTGCAGGGAAACCAGCTCGAGGGTTAAGGAAAATGGGGTTAAGAGTTTGATGTTACAGCGTGGTAGGGTAAGCAGCTCGAGGGTTAAGGAAATTGGGGTTAAAAGTTTGGGGTTACAGCGTGGTAGGGAAACAAGCTCGAGGGTTAAGGAAATTGGGGTTAATAGTTTGGGGTTACAGCGTGGCAGGGAAACCTGTTCGAGGGATTAAAAAATTGGGGTTAAGAGTTTGGAGTTACAGCGTGGTAGGGAAACAAGCTCGAGGGTTAAGGAAATTGGGGTTAAGAGTTTGGGGTTACAGCGTGGTAGGGAAACAAGCTCGAGGGTTAAGGAAATTGGGGTTAATAGTTTGGGGTTACAGTGTGGCAGGGAAACCAGTTCGAGGGATTAAAAAATAGGGGTTAAGAGTTTGGGGTTATATCGTTGCAGGGAAACCAGCTCGAGGGTTAAGGAAAATGGGGTTAAGTGTTTGAGGTTACAGCGTGGTAGGGTAAGCAGCTCGAGGGTTAAGGAAATTGGGGTTAAAAGTTTGGGGTTACAGCGTGGTAGGGAAACAAGCTCGAGGGTTAAGGAAATTGGGGTTAATAGTTTGGGGTTACAGCGTGGCAGGGAAACCTGTTCGAGGGATTAAAAAATTGGGGTTAAGAGTTTGGAGTTACAGCGTGGTAGGGAAACAAGCTCGAGGGTTAAGGAAATTGGGGTTAAGAGTTTGGGGTTACAGCGTGGTAGGGAAACAAGCTCGAGGGTTAAGGAAATTGGCATTAAGAGTTTGGGGTTACAGCTTGGTTCGGTAAACAGCGCGAGGGTTAAGGAAATTGGGGTTAAGAGTTTGGGGTTACAGCGTGGCAGGGAAACAAGCTCGAGGGTTAAGGGAATTGGGGTTAATAGTTTGCGGTTACAGAGTGGCAGGGAAACCAGCTCGAGGTTAAGAAAATTGGCGTTGGGTTCAGAATTTCAGTTCGAGCGTGGTAGGTTAAGCAGCTCGAGGGTTAAGGAAATTGGGGTTAAGAGTTTGGGGTTACAGCGTGGTTCGGTAAACAGCGCGAGGGTTAAGGAAATTGGGGTTAAGAGTTTGGGGTTACAGCGTGGTAGGGAAACAAGCTCGAGGGTTAAGGAAATTGGGGTTAATAGTTTGGGGTTAGAGCGTGGCAGGGAAACCAGCTGGAGGTTAAGAAAATTGGTGTTAAGAATTTCAGTTCGAGCGTGGTAGGGTAAGCAGCTCGAGGGTTAAGGAAATTGGGATTAAAAGTTTGGGGTTACAGCGTGGTAGGGAAACAAGCTCGAGGGTTAAGGAAATTGGGGTTAATAGTTTGGGGTTACAGCGTGGCAGGGAAACCTGTTCGAGGGATTAAAAAATTGGGGTTAAGAGTTTGGAGTTACAGCGTGGTAGGGAAACAAGCTCGAGGGTTAAGGAAATTGGGGTTAAGAGTTTGGGGTTACAGCGTGGTAGGGAAACAAGCTCGAGGGTTAAGGAAATTGGGGTTAATAGTTTGGGGTTACAGTGTGGCAGGGAAACCAGTTCGAGGGATTAAAAAATAGGGGTTAAGAGTTTGGGGTTATATCGTTGCAGGGAAACTAGCTCGAGGGTTAAGGAAATTGGGGTTAAGAGTTTGAGGTTACAGCGTGGTAGGGTAAGCAGCTCGAGGGTTAAGGAAATTGGCGTTAAGAGTTTGGGGTTACAGCGTGGCAGGGTAAGCAGCTCGAGGGTTAAGGAAATTGGGGTTAAGAGTTTGGGGTTACAGCGTGGTAGGGAAACAAGCTCGAGGGTTAAGGAAATTGGGGTTAATAGTTTGGGGTTATATCGTTGCAGGGTAACCAGCTCGAAGGTTAAGGAAAATGAGGTTAAGAGTATGAGGTTACAGCGTGGTAGGGTAAGCAGCTCGAGGGTTAAGGAAATTGGGGTTAAGAGTTTGGGGTTACAGCGTGGCAGGGAAACAAGCTCGAGGGTTAAGGAAATTGGGGTTAAGGAAATTGGGGTTAAGAGTTTGGGGTTACAGAGTGGCAGGGAAACCAGTTCGAGGGATAAGGAAATTGGGGTTAAGAGTTTGGGGTTAGAGCGTGGCAGGGAAACCAGCTCGAGGTTAAGAAAATTGGGGTTAAGAATTTCAGTTCGAGCGTGGTAGGGTAAGCAGCTCGAGGGTTAAGGAAATTGGGGTTAAGAGTTTGGGGTTACAGCGTGGTAGGGAAACAAGCTCGAGGGTTAAGGAAATTGGGGCTAATAGTTTGGGGTTACAGCGTGGCAGGGAAACCAGTTCGAGGGATAAAAAAATTGGTGTTAAGAGTTTGGGGTTAGAGCGTGGCAGGGTAACCAGCTCGAGGGTTGAAGAAATAGGGATTAAGAGTTTGGGGTTATATCGTTGCAGGGAAACCAGATCGAGGGTTAAGGAAAATGGGGTTAAGAGTTTGATGTTACAGCGTTGTAGGGTAAGCAGCTCGAGGGTTAAGGAAATTGGCATTAAGAGTTTGGGGTTACAGCGTGACAGGGAAACAAGCTCGAGGGTTAAGGAAATTGGGGTTAATAGTTTGGGGTTACAGAGTGGCAGGGAAACCAGTTCGAGGGATAAGGAAATTGGGGTTAAGAGTTTGGGGTTAGAGCGTGGCAGGGAAACCAGCTCGAGGTTAAGAAAATTGACGTTGGGTTCCGAATTTCAGTTCGAGCGTGGTAGGTTAAGCAGCTTGAGGGTTAAGGAAATTAGGGTTAAGAGTTTGGAGTTACAGCGTGGTAGGGAAACAAGCTCGAGGGTTAAGGAAATTGGGGTTAAGAGTTTGGGGTTACAGCGTGGTAGGGAAACAAGCTCGAGGGTAAAGGAAATTGGGGTTAATAGTTTGGGGTTACAGCGTGGCAGGGAAACCAGTTCGAGGGATTAAAAAATTGGGGTTAAGAGTTTGGGGTTAGAGCGTGGCAGGGTATCCAGCTCGAGGGTTAAGGAAAATGGGGTTATGAATTTCAGTTCGAGCGTGGTAGGGTAAGCAGCTCGAGGGTTAAGTAAAGTGGGGTTAAGAGTTTGGGGTTACAGCGTGGTAGGGAAACAAGCTCGAGGGTTAAGGAAATTGGGGTTAAGAGTTTGGGTTACAGCGTGGTAGGGAAACAAGCTCGAGGGTTAAGGAAATTGGGGTTAATAGTTTGGGGTTACAGCGTGGCAGGGAAACCAGTTCGAGGGATAAAAAAATTGGTGTTAAGAGTTTGGGGTTAGAGCGTGGCAGGGTAACCAGCTCGAGGGTTGAAGAAATAGGGATTAAGAGTTTGGGGTTATATCGTTGCAGGGAAACCAGCCCGAGGCTTAAGGAAAATGGGGTTAAGAGTTTGAGGTTACAGCGTGGTAGGGTAAGCAGCTCGAGGGTTAAGGAAATTGGCATTAAGAGTTTGGGGTTACAGCGTGGCAGGGAAACAAGCTCGAGGGTTAAGGAAATTGGGGCTAATAGTTTGGGGTTACAGCGTGGCAGGGAAACCAGTTCGAGGGATAAAAAAATTGGTGTTAAGAGTTTGGGGTTAGAGCGTGGCAGGGTAACCAGCTCGAGGGTTGAAGAAATAGGGATTAAGAGTTTGGGGTTATATCGTTGCAGGGAAACCAGATCGAGGGTTAAGGAAAATGGGGTTAAGAGTTTGATGTTACAGCGTGGTAGGGTAAGCAGCTCGAGGGTTAAGGAAATTGGCATTAAGAGTTTGGGGTTACAGCGTGGCAGGGAAACAAGCTCGAGGGTTAAGGAAATTGGGGTTAATAGTTTGGGGTTACAGAGTGGCAGGGAAACCAGTTCGAGGGATAAGGAAATTGGGGTTAAGAGTTTGGGGTTAGAGCGTGGCAGGGAAACCAGCTCGAGGTTAAGAAAATTGACGTTGGGTTCCGAATTTCAGTTCGAGCGTGGTAGGTTAAGCAGCTTGAGGGTTAAGGAAATTAGGGTTAAGAGTTTGGAGTTACAGCGTGGTAGGGAAACAAGCTCGAGGGTTAAGGAAATTGGGGTTAAGAGTTTGGGGTTACAGCGTGGTAGGGAAACAAGCTCGAGGGTAAAGGAAATTGGGGTTAATAGTTTGGGGTTACAGCGTGGCAGGGAAACCAGTTCGAGGGATTAAAAAATTGGGGTTAAGAGTTTGGGGTTAGAGCGTGGCAGGGTATCCAGCTCGAGGGTTAAGGAAAATGGGGTTATGAATTTCAGTTCGAGCGTGGTAGGGTAAGCAGCTCGAGGGTTAAGGAAATTGGGGTTAAGAGTTTGGGGTTACAGCGTGGTAGGGAAACAAGCTCGAGGGTTAAGGAAATTGGGGTTAATAGTTTGGGGTTACAGCGTGGCAGGGAAACCAGTTCGAGGGATAAAAAAATTGGTGTTAAGAGTTTGGGGTTAGAGCGTGGCAGGGAAACAAGCTCGAGGGTTAAGGAAATTGGGGTTAAGAGTTTGTGGTTACAGCGTGGTAGGGAAACAAGCTCGAGGGTTAAGGAAATTGGCATTAAGAGTTTGGGGTTACAGCGTGGCAGGGAAACAAGCTCGAGGGTTAAGGAAATTGGGGTTAATAGTTTGGGTTTACAGCGTTGCAGGGAAACCAGTTCGAGGGATATGGAAATTGGGGTTAAGAATTTCAGTTCGAGCGTGGCAGGGTAAGCAGCTCGAGGGGTAAGGAAATTGGGGTTAATAGTTTGGGATTACAGTGTGGTAGGGAAACCAGTTCGAGGGTTAAGGAAATTAGGGTTAAGAGTTTCAGTTCGAGCGTGGCAGGGTAACCAGCTCGAGGGTTGAAGAAATAGGGATTATTTGTTTGGGGTTATATCGTTTCAGGGAAACCAGCTCGAGGGTTAAGGAAAATGGGGTTCAGAGTTTGGGGTTACAGTGTGGCAGGGAAAATAGTTCGAGGGTTAAAGAAATTGGGGTTAAGAGTTTGGGGTTAGAGCGTGGCAGGGTAACCAGCTCGAGGGTTGAAGAAATAGGGATTAAGAGTTGGGGTTATATCGTTGCAGGGAAACCAGCTCGAGGGTTAAGGAAAATGGGGTTAAGAGTTTGAGGTTACAGCGTGGTAGGGTAAGCAGCTCGAGGGTTAAGGAAATTGGCGTTAAGAGTTTGGGGTTACAGCGTGGCAGGGAAACAAGCTCGAGGGTTAAGGAAATTGGGGTTAATAGTTTGGGGTTACAGTGTGGCAGGGAAACTAGTTCGAGGTTTGAAGAAATAGGGGTTAAGAGTTTGGGGTTAAGGAAAATGGGGTTAAGAGTTTGGGGTTACAGCTTGGTTCGGTAAACAGCGCGAGGGTTAAGGAAATTGGGGTTAAGAGTTTGGGGTTACAGCGTGGCAGGGAAACAAGCTCGAGGGTTAAGGGAATTGGGTTAATAGTTTGCGGTTACAGAGTGGCAGGGAAACCAGTTCGAGGGATAAGGAAATTGGGGTTAAGAATTTCAGTTCGAGCTTGGCAGGGTAAGCAACTCGAGGGTTAAGGAAATTGGGGTTAAGAGTTTGGGGTTACAGCGTGGTAGGGAAACAAGCTCGAGGGTTAAGGAAATTGGGGTTAATAGTTTGGGGTTATATCGTTGCAGGGTAACCAGCTCGAGGGTTAAGGAAATTGGCGTTAAGAGTTTGGGGTTACAGCGTGGCAGGGAAACAAGCTCGAGGGTTAAGGAAATTGGGGTTAAGAGTTTGGGGTTAAGGAAAATGGGGTTAAGAGTTTGGGGTTACAGCTTGGTTCGGTAAACAGCGCGAGGGTTAAGGAAATTGGGGTTAAGATTTTGGGGTTACAGCGTTGCAGGGAAACAAGCTCGAGGGTTAAGGAAATTGGGGTTAATAGTTTGCGGTTACAGAGTGGCAGGGAAACCAGTTCGAGGGATAAGGAAATTGGGGTTAAGAATTTCAGTTCGAGCGTGGCAGGGAAACAAGCTCGAGGGTTAAGGAAATTGGGGTTAATAGTTTGGGGTTACAGTGTGGCAGGGAAACTAGTTCGAGGTTTGAAGAAATAGGGGTTAAGAGTTTGGGGTTAAGGAAAATGGGGTTAAGAGTTTGGGGTTACAGCTTGGTTCGGTAAACAGCGCGAGGGTTAAGGAAATTGGGGTTAAGAGTTTGGGGTTACAGCGTGGCAGGGAAACAAGCTCGAGGGTTAAGGGAATTGGGTTAATAGTTTGCGGTTACAGAGTGGCAGGGAAACCAGTTCGAGGGATAAGGAAATTGGGGTTAAGAATTTCAGTTCGAGCGTGGCAGGGTAAGCAACTCGAGGGTTAAGGAAATTGGGGTTAAGAGTTTGGGGTTACAGCGTGGTAGGGAAACAAGCTCGAGTGTTAAGGAAATTGGGGTTAATAGTTTGGGGTTATATCGTTGCAGGGTAACCAGCTCGAGGGTTAAGGAAATTGGCGTTAAGAGTTTGGGGTTACAGCGTGGCAGGGAAACAAGCTCGAGGGTTAAGGAAATTGGGGTTAAGAGTTTGGGGTTAAGGAAAAGGGGGTTAAGAGTTTGGGGTTACAGCTTGGTTCGGTAAACAGCGCGAGGGTTAAGGAAATTGGGGTTAAGATTTTGGGGTTACAGCGTGGCAGGGAAACAAGCTCGAGGGTTAAGGGAATTGGGGTTAATAGTTTGCGGTTACAGAGTGGCAGGGAAACCAGTTCGAGGGATAAGGAAATTGGGGTTAAGAATTTCAGTTCGAGCGTGGCAGGGTAAGCAGCTCGAGGGTTAAGGAAATTGGGGTTAAGAGTTTGGGGTTACAGCGTGGTAGGGAAACAAGCTCGAGGGTTAAGGAAATTGGGGTTAATAGTTTGGGGTTATATCGTTGCAGGGTAACCAGCTCGAGGGTTAAGGAAATTGGCGTTAAGAGTTTGGGGTTACAGAGTGGCAGGGAAACCAGTTCGAGGGATAAGGAAATTGGGGTTAAGAGTTTGGGGTTAGAGCGTGGCAGGGAAACCAGCTCGAGGTTAAGAAAATTGGGGTTAAGAATTTCAGTTCGAGCGTGGTAGGGTAAGCAGCTCGAGGGTTAAGGAAATTGGGGTTAAGAGTTTGGGGTTACAGCGTGGTAGGGAAACAAGCTCGATGGTTAAGGAAATTGGGGTTAATAGTTTGGGGTTACAGCGTGGCAGGGAAACCAGCTCGAGGGTTAAGGAAATTGGTGTTAAGAGTTTGGGGTTAGAGCGTGGCAGGGTAACCAGCTCGAGGGTTGAAGAAATAGAGATTAAGAGTTTGGGGTTATATCGTTGCAGGGAAACCAGCTCGAGGGTTAAGGAAAATGGGGTTAAGAGTTTGATGTTACAGCGTGGTAGGGTAAGCAGCTCGAGGGTTAAGGAAATTGGCATTAAGAGTTTGGTGTTACAGCGTGGCAGGGAAACAAGCTCGAGGGTTAAGGAAATTGGGGTTAATAGTTTGGGGTTACAGAGTGGCAGGGAAACCAGTTCGAGGGATAAGGAAATTGGGGTTAAGAGTTTGGGGTTACAGCGTGGCAGGGTAACCAGCTCGAGGGTTAAGGAAATTGGCGTTAAGAGTTTGGGGTTACAGAGTGGCAGGGAAACCAGTTCGAGGGATAAGGAAATTGGGGTTAAGAGTTTGGGGTTAGAGCGTGGCAGGGAAACCAGCTCGAGGTTAAGAAAATTGGGGTTAAGAATTTCAGTTCGAGCGTGGTAGGGTAAGCAGCTCGAGGGTTAAGGAAATTGGGGTTAAGAGTTTGGGGTTACAGCGTGGTAGGGAAACAAGCTCGATGGTTAAGGAAATTGGGGTTAATAGTTTGGGGTTACAGCGTGGCAGGGAAACCAGCTCGAGGGTTAAGGAAATTGGTGTTAAGAGTTTGGGGTTAGAGCGTGGCAGGGTAACCAGCTCGAGGGTTGAAGAAATAGAGATTAAGAGTTTGGGGTTATATCGTTGCAGGGAAACCAGCTCGAGGGTTAAGGAAAATGGGGTTAAGAGTTTGATGTTACAGCGTGGTAGGGTAAGCAGCTCGAGGGTTAAGGAAATTGGCATTAAGAGTTTGGTGTTACAGCGTGGCAGGGAAACAAGCTCGAGGGTTAAGGAAATTGGGGTTAATAGTTTGGGGTTACAGAGTGGCAGGGAAACCAGCTCGAGGGTTAAGGAAAATGGGGTTAAGAGTTTGAGGTTACAGCGTGGTAGGGTAAGCAGCTCGAGGGTTAAGGAAATTGGCGTTAAGAGTTTGGGGTTACAGCGTGGCAGGGTAAGCAGCTCGAGGGTTAAGGAAATTGGGGTTAAGAGTTTGGGTTATTGGGTTATTGTGGGGTTACAGCGTGGTAGGGAAACAAGCTCGAGGGTTAAGGAAATTGGGGTTAATAGTTTGGGGTTATATCGTTGCAGGGTAACCAGCTCGAGGGTTAAGGAAAATGAGTTTAAGAGTATGAGGTTACAGCGTGGCAGGGAAACAAGCTCGAGGGTTAAGGAAATTGGGGTTAAGAGTTTGGGGTTACAGCGTGGTAGGGAAACAAGCTCGAGGGTTAAGGAAATTAGGTTAATAGTTTGGGGTTACAGTGTGGCAGGGAAACCAGTTCGAGGGATTAAAAAATAGGGGTTAAGAGTTTGGGGTTATATCGTTGCAGGGAAACCAGCTCGAGGGTTAAGGAAAATGGGGTTAAGAGTTTGAGGTTACAGCGTGGTAGGGTAAGCAGCTCGAGGGTTAAGGAAATTGGCGTTAAGAGTTTGGGGTTACAGCGTGGTAGGGAAACCAGCTCGAGGGTTGAAGAAATAGGGATTAAGAGTTGGGGTTATATCGTTGCAGGGAAACCAGCTCGAGGGTTAAGGAAATTAGGGTTAAGAGTTTCAGTTCGAGCGTGGCAGGGTAACCAGCTCGAGGGTTGAAGAAATAGGGATTATTTGTTTGGGGTTATATCGTTTCAGGGAAACCAGCTCGAGGGTTAAGGAAAATGGGGTTCAGAGTTTGGGGTTACAGTGTGGCAGGGAAAATAGTTCGAGGGTTAAAGAAATTGGGGTTAAGAGTTTGGGGTTAGAGCGTGGCAGGGTAACCAGCTCGAGGGTTGAAGAAATAGGGATTAAGAGTTGGGGTTATATCGTTGCAGGGAAACCAGCTCGAGGGTTAAGGAAAATGGGGTTAAGAGTTTGAGGTTACAGCGTGGTAGGGTAAGCAGCTCGAGGGTTAAGGAAATTGGCGTTAAGAGTTTGGGGTTACAGCGTGGCAGGGAAACAAGCTCGAGGGTTAAGGAAATTGGGGTTAATAGTTTGGGGTTACAGTGTGGCAGGGAAACTAGTTCGAGGTTTGAAGAAATAGGGGTTAAGAGTTTGGGGTTAAGGAAAATGGGGTTAAGAGTTTGGGGTTACAGCTTGGTTCGGTAAACAGCGCGAGGGTTAAGGAAATTGGGTTAATAGTTTGCGGTTACAGAGTGGCAGGGAAACCAGTTCGAGGGATAAGGAAATTGGGGTTAAGAATTTCAGTTCGAGCGTGGCAGGGTAAGCAACTCGAGGGTTAAGGAAATTGGGGTTAAGAGTTTGGGGTTACAGCGTGGTAGGGAAACAAGCTCGAGGGTTAAGGAAATTGGGGTTAATAGTTTGGGGTTATATCGTTGCAGGGTAACCAGCTCGAGGGTTAAGGAAATTGGCGTTAAGAGTTTGGGGTTACAGCGTGGCAGGGAAACAAGCTCGAGGGTTAAGGAAATTGGGGTTAAGAGTTTGGGGGTAAGGAAAATGGGGTTAAGAGTTTGGGGTTACAGCTTGGTTCGGTAAACAGCGCGAGGGTTAAGGAAATTGGGGTTAAGAGTTTGGGGTTACAGCGTGGCAGGGAAACAAGCTCGAGGGTTAAGGGAATTGGGGTTAATAGTTTGCGGTTACAGAGTGGCAGGGAAACCAGTTCGAGGGATAAGGAAATTGCGGTTAAGAATTTCAGTTCGAGCGTGGCAGGGTAAGCAGCTCGAGGGTTAAGGAAATTGGGGTTAAGAGTTTGGGGTTACAGCGTGGTAGGGAAACAAGCTCGAGGGTTAAGGAAATTGGGGTTAATAGTTTGGCGTTATATCGTTGCAGGGTAACCAGCTCGAGGGTTAAGGAAATTGGCGTTAAGAGTTTGGGGTTACAGAGTGGCAGGGAAACCAGTTCGAGGGATAAGGAAATTGGGGTTAAGAGTTTGGGGTTAGAGCGTGGCAGGGAAACCAGCTCGAGGTTAAGAAAATTGGGGTTAAGAATTTCAGTTCGAGCGTGGTAGGGTAAGCAGCTCGAGGGTTAAGGAAATTGGGGTTAAGAGTTTGGGGTTACAGCGTGGTAGGGAAACAAGCTCGATGGTTATGGAAATTGGGGTTAATAGTTTGGGGTTACAGCGTGGCAGGGAAACCAGCTCGAGGGTTAAGGAAATTGGTGTTAAGAGTTTGGGGTTAGAGCGTGGCAGGGTAACCAGCTCGAGGGTTGAAGAAATAGGGATTAAGAGTTTGGGGTTATATCGTTGCAGGGAAACCAGCTCGAGGGTTAAGGAAAATGGGGTTAAGAGTTTGATGTTACAGCGTGGTAGGGTAAGCAGCTCGAGGGGTAAGGAAATTGGGGTTAATAGTTTGGGATTACAGTGTGGTAGGGAAACGAGTTCGAGGGTTAAGGATATTAGGGTTAAGAGTTTCAGTTCGAGCGTGGCAGGGTAACCAGCTCGAGGGTTGAAGAAATAGGGATTATGAGTTTGGTGTTACAGCGTGGCAGGGAAACAAGCTCGAGGGTTAAGGAAATTGGGGTTAATAGTTTGGGGTTACAGAGTGGCAGGGAAACCAGTTCGAGGGATAAGGAAATTGGGGTTAAGAGTTTGGGGTTAGAGCGTGGCAGGGAAACCAGCTCGAGGTTAAGAAAATTGGCGTTGGGTTCAGAATTTCAGTTCGAGCGTGGTAGGTTAAGCAGCTCGAGGGTTAAGGAAATTGGGGTTAAGAGTTTGGGGTTACAGCGTGGTTCGGTAAACAGCGCGAGGGTTAAGGAAATTGGGGTTAAGAGTTTGGGGTTACAGCGTGGCAGGGACACAAGCTCGAGGGATAAGGGAATTGGGGTTAATAGTTTGGGGTTACAGAGTGGCAGGGAAACCAGTTCGAGGGATAAGGAAATTGGGGTTAAGAATTTCAGTTCGAGCGTGGCAGGGTAAGCAGCTCGAGGGGTAAGGAAATTGGGGTTAAGTGTTTGGGGTTAGAGCGTGGCAGAAAAACCAGCTCGAGGGGTAAGGAAATTGGGGTTAATAGTTTGGGATTACAGTGTGGTAGGGAAACCAGTTCGAGGGTTAAGGATATTAGGGTTAAGAGTTTCAGTTCGAGCGTGGCAGGGTAACCAGCTCGAGGGTTGAAGAAATAGGGATTATGAGTTTGGGGTTATATCGTTTCAGGGAAACCAGCTCGAGGGTTAAGGAAAATGGGTTCAGAGTTTGGGGTTTCAGTGTGGCAGGGAAAATAGTTCGAGGGTTAGAGAAATTGAGGTTAAGAGTTTGGGGTTAGAGCGTGGCAGGGTAACCAGCTCGAGGGTTGAAGAAATAGGGATTATGAGTTTGGGGTTATATCGTTGCAGGGAAACCAGCTCGAGGGTTAAGGAAAATGGGGTTCAGAGTTTGGGGTTTCAGTGTGGCATGGAAAATAGTTCGAGGGTTAAAGAAATTGAGGTTAAGAGTTTGGGGTTAGAGCGTGGCAGGGTAACCAGCTCGAGGGTTGAAGAAATAGGGATTAAGAGTTTGGGGTTATATCGTTGCAGGGAAACCAGCTCGAGGGTTAAGGAAAATGGGGTTAAGAGTTCGAGGTTACAGCGTGGTAGGGTAAGCAGCTCGAGGGTTAAGGAAATTGGCGTTAAGAGTTTGGGGTTACAGCGTGGCAGGGTAAGCAGCTCGAGGGTTAAGGAAATTGGGGTTAAGAGTTTGGGGTTACAGCGTGGTAGGGAAACAAGCTCGAGGTTTAAGGAAATTGGGGTTAATAGTTTGGGGTTATATCGTTGCAGGGTAACCAGCTCGAGGGTTAAGGAAAATGAGTTTAAGAGTATGAGGTTACAGCGTGGCAGGGAAACAAGCTCGAGGGTTAAGGAAATTGGGGTTAAGGAAATTGGGGTTAAGAGTTTGGGGTAACAGCGTGGCAGGGAAACAATCTCGAGGGTTAAGGAAATTGGGGTTAATAGTTTGGGGTAACAGAGTGGCAGGGAAACCAGTTCGAGGGATAAGGAAATTGGGGTTAAGAGTTTGGGGTTAGAGCGTGGCAGGGAAACCAGCTCGAGGTTAAGAAAATTGGGGTTAAGAATTTCAGTTCGAGCGTGGTAGGGTAAGCAGCTCGAGGGTTAAGGAAATTGGGGTTAAGAGTTTGGGGTTACAGCGTGGTAG